>NC_049988.1:17446792-17468762 GCF_000003815.2 Branchiostoma floridae
TGGCATCAATACTTCTATCAGACTTATCTTTATAACATCTAGCCCGCTTTAATCTGTCATTACATCTAATGGCAGGGAACCATTCAGCTATCTATCTGCACTACGGTGACTTTCTCAAGCCTACAAGGATTGCTTGCTCAGTGTCTGAGGAGGCATTGTTTGGTGCTGCAAGGTCCCCCCCACCCTACCGACAGTAAATATTTTCACAGGGCGACATTTCACTAGTTCCGCCTACGTCGGCGCTGATACAAACAAGCCAGATTTTAATTTCACCCTGTCTGACATTGTTGTCTGCGACAAGCTCAATTACGGGGCACCAGTAGGGTTGTCCTCTTGCTACTAGGCACTGCCATATGCGAGAAATCCTATCAGGGACTGTGGTGAAGTCCCAAGTTCAAGTATCCCGCCAAATGCACTCTCTTTCCACATCATTGTGCTTTGTTGTGATTGGTCATGGCAGTCCAGCGATTGGACACTCCAACCCTTCATTTTCGATTCAGCATGCATACTCAGTCAAGGTCATTACCAGCTGACATTACAGAACACAGAAAAATCAATATACAAAAACATATGAAGCCTGGAGCTTTCACATGGTCTACTCTGGGAATAAAGTCTTACGCAGTTGCCTCGGTGCGCAGGCAAATACGTGCGCGACTTAGACAAGAAGTAGCTTCGTGGGGATTCCGGAATTTTTTCTGGACGGAAACAGAGTTCGCATGTTAACTATACGAGGAGACAAACTCGAATATAACATACACATTTGCGCAAAAACTTCTACCCAAGATTCTCCGGGAACGAGTAGCAAACCGTTACCAGGGCGCGAACTTTAAACTTCGAAAGCGCACCACGTGCAACTTAGAAGTGCCAGAACACGATAAAACTTACCTAGTGCGAGACATACCACTTGATAGTTGAGTTGGCGGCAAGCAATCACAGCTCAAAATCTTCCTTCCTCTGCCTGTTGGCTTTCAAAGATTCTTTCCTTACGTTTAACAGCGCAGATACAGAGAAATGCGGCGTCCGGGTTACCAGCGGTCCGCTAGTTACTCTGGTAAATTTTGCGGCACAAAACCAAAACACACAGAAAAGGTTTTTGCAGCAAGTTCAGCCAGAGAGAATTTGGAGTTGTGCCCAGGGATTATGCATGCAAACCTGTACTTGGATATGACCCCACACTATTTTCAAATTCACAATTTTCATTCAAGACAGTAACTGTCTTTCCGGACCTGCAACACGTGTGCAACTTTCCACGTGTTACAGACTACGATTGCGCAAACCGTAGTTGCGATGTTTCAGCAAGTTTCGAAGTGGAAACAATAGCACGAGAAGTCCCGCCCTCCCACATTGACAGCTGATCATCAGTTGCTATTATCAGCTTGGCCTCTCACAACGTTGCTCTTTAAACTATGACCTCCATATTTATTGTTGTGTAAAATATTACGATCGTGAATGATATTGCAAAACAGACGAGGCATGATCACTTCAGCAAATACACCATCCCATCTACAACATAGTAAAACTGTCCAAATACAGCAAAGTCTGATGCTGTGTTTGAAAAAACATGACCAATACGGGCAAGCAGTTTACGTCTGGCTGCCAGCATAAGCACAGTACTGCCACCTGGCGCTGGGCCAATAAGATAAACCTTCTGAATGTAAATTATTCAGCTGTGCATGTGTACATTTTTGCAAGTTCACTCCCTCCCAGGCAGCTTTGTTATGGCTAGGAAACACACAAGGAGAGTCCAGACAATCTCCAATACATGTTAACGAAGTTTTCCGAGATGAATCGGATCGGGACCTCACCTGCATGGTCTGTGGCCCTCTAACGGGGGCCGTTTGAACTGCAGGAACGTGCGTGTGTGTGTGTATATATACACAGTACATGCAACCGTGAACCCGCACAGAATGCTTAAGTAGATAATAGCCCGGATCTGTTCCTTAATACCCACTTTGCGTGTGATTTGTATTGCAGTGAAAACTCAATGAAGGGTAGACCTCATTTTTCTTCAGGTTACGGCAAAGCCTTCGCTCACGGTTACAGTTTAAGTGTTGGGAAATCGTGCGAAGTATTACAAGCCACATAAAGGCGCCAGATAAAGAACAAACCATTGCTACACAGTTAATGCTCCATGACCCTAGAGAAAAGGGAGGGCTTGTAATTCTAGCTTATAGCTTTGACCTCGTTTAAATGGGCACTCGGTCAAGTTCAAGGGAGACAAAAGGTATTGAACAAGCGGTGCCACGTTCGGGAAGGGTGCTTACGTAGAATCAGCTGATCAAGGCGCTAGAATTGAACTATCCTCGTGGACAGGATAGAACTTGGTTCCGAGATATCCACGTTTAATAGCATACCTACACAGAATAAACTGACTTGGCAAGTCAACGCATTTTGGCTCCAGGCAGTCCTGAAAGCATTCAAATCCGTGATCACGTCAACGATTTCGTAATACCTAGACCTGAACTCAAGTAACCCCTGCGGTCCACGCAGCCAGGTAACATTCAGTGAAAACCCGGAAGTGATGTTTACCAACCATTGTGTGAGCACTAACAGCTATATAATCAGGCCAATCTTTAACACTTCGTCCTGACACATTGCAGAAAATGTTTCAACAAAATAAAACAATTTCCTATGCGAGACAAACTAACCTTACTTCGCCTTGAGGCTTGACAGATAGCACACTATATACCAGACATGTGAACACAATTCTAGTTTTGTTTTTCAACGAAACTTTGGAAGTATAGTTACAAAATTGTTTCAACACAAACTTTCAGACACTTGAACCATGAACTACAATGGAATGTAGATCCAAAGCTGCAAGAAATTATAGTCCAGGTCCTACAATGTATGTGTGGGCACCATGAAGTGATACAGGGCCTTGATAAGACATATGACCCCCTTCATACCTGTCCTGACTTAAAGACGCAGACATTGCGGTCTTGCTTACTTCCTGTTTTGTCCTGTTTCCTTAGGAATGTGGTCTACTTGGGACGCTCAAAAACCTGGGACCTCAGACAGACTAAACTTGTCAAACCACCCACAATGGCGAATAAGATGATATGAACTAGACAGTCATATCTGATCAAGACGACGTTTCAAGACAGGTTTTGTCTAGTGAAAGGTTCTTCACACGATAATCTTTAAATAGTAGCTTCCAGAAAGATCTACAAGTATGAAGACATTTTAGGAGTATCAGATCTTCTAGTTTTGAGGTTTTGAATTCAAGGTGACAGTTCCCAACCAAGAACTGACTTCTCTGTTATTCTCAAGAGAGTTACTCAACTTCCTTTGTATCCTCCAGAACAGTAGGAGAGAGTAAGATGGTAGAGCACTGAGTGTAAACCTTGATTTAGATGGTATTAAAACTGAACTTGAATTTGATTGGAAAATGATTTATTCCATGCCATATTTTTTGCAGTTAAATCATAGCCTTGTACACTGAATGACAGAGAGAGAGAGCATTTAAAATGTTTGTCTTTACTTAATCCCTACATACACTGTGCTTGAAACAGACCCCTGTATAACATTTGTATGTTCTATTTACCTCACAATCTTCCAAACAACGACAGAAACAGTTGATACATGTGTAAAATAATTTCTCAGGGACAAAATTTATTCCGCTGTTAAATTATCACCACAAAATGCAATATCAGGACACTGTCTAAAGTCAACATTATATGGAACTTCTCACGGTTCCTACCCTGACATCTTGACATTTGTGTAGCCAACAACTAAACCATCTTTCAGGTACAATCACTCTCCAAACTGCCCAAAACCTCTCAGAGTCCGAGTTTCTACATAGCAACACCAGAAAAATATGACAGAACCCCATGAAGGCCACACCACTCCCACTAAAGTCTGCAATAAGGTTTTAATAGAAATCTGACCAAAGGTGCAGGATTTGGATATCAATGTCATCCTTGACTTTCACCTCTTGCAACTTCTCAGATATCAATGTCTATCTTAGCAAGGCTGGATGCAAGTCTTGGTTCAACTGTCCAACTAAAACTGGTAAAAGGCCTGCAATATAACCTTGACCAGTCAACTTGCCATTTGAGTCCCATTTTTTTCAATTATCTACTTAAAAACTATATCTTTTATGGCACAAAAGCTATGCTCAGTTACTAGGAAGGGAAACACTACAGAATACTCTATATTCTCATGGTTTCACTTACATTTACAACTGTAATACAGAAATGGCTGGATTTATTTATGGTACAATATCGGTTCTGGCCAGGATTTTATTTTAGCCAAAAGTAATACTAGTAGCAATGTCCAGTCAAGATCAAGATGAGATGTGACCAATTGAGGTGATGGTGTGGAGGGGGGGTCTTGGTCCTTTCATAGTGAAGAGATTTTAAAAAGGGAGGTAAAGAGTTGTCATTCTAAGGGTGTCCATGGGGTGACTTAATTCTTTTTAGAACACTTAAAATGAGAAGGATTTTTCGTAAGTTTGGAGGGTCATTTGAACATTTTTCCCATTTTACTCTCATATTATCACACAAGCAAATACTAGCAAGGTACCATGATTATGCCATTTGGCATAATGGTCCTAATTTAGCATGGTCATCGCAAATAACAGCATGATGGCCCAACGCCCTAAAATGCATTAGCTAGAACCCTGGGTACAGCGACAAATGAATATGCAATTTTACCTGGGTTGTCCATGTTTTTGTACATATACATGTACATGGCAAGCTAGAGTAGTCATTCTTACTACCCCTCTGGAATTGTTACGACTGTGTTAGTGAATATTTTTATCCGTGACCCTGTACCAACATCCTAGCAAACGTTAAACCATAAAATGGATTTCCAGTTTTAGCATTATCCAGATCTCGTCTCAAACCACAAGAACCATTCAGTATCAAAAATATAATGCTAACCATTTGATTAAATGGGCAATGGTGCGAAGATGTTGACATAATAATTCTTGTACCGGTATTTTCCTACGTACAGGAACATGGAACAATACATATCAAGGGGGAGGGGGGCACAAACTGACAATGCTATTTGCTCTCTACTTGCTCTAAGTCTAACATCTAAATTCTTCTAAGTTTTTCCAGTTTGAATTTGAATCTTAAGGACTCCTTGTAGAGTCAAAATCTTTGTGGACAGGTAGTCAGTAGTCTATAGACAAGATGCTTGTGCTAATGAGAAAAATTATCTAAGGCACCACCAAAACATGGCCACATTGGCAAAGCAGTCCTTAGATAGAGGTCGTCACTCGTACAGATTTGACTGTATATAAATGACCAGGTGGTCCTTATGTAGAGGTGGTCACTAGTAATGGTTCAATAACATGGTGGTAAAGGTGGCAACTAGTACAGGTTTTTTTTACTGTATTTTGTTTTCCAATGGACGGATAATTCCTTACAACTAAACAAATCATCGGCGAGTGGTGTTTCCAAAAACAACTTATGTACCAGTAATGTATCTTTATATACACAGACTAGTCATGGTAGTTTCCCAGAGGACAACAAGCCAGGTGTTGGAAACCTGCTCACTTCCTGTTTTGTCCGAAAAGGCGTAATGTTCACCTGACTACACCTGTGTATACAGAAACCCGTACACGAACAGGTGTTCAAGTACAGTTGTTTTACAGCGGTTTCTCGCTGTGACATTATAGTATGCTCTAAACAAGACCAAAGTCAATGACCCTGTCTCAAGTTTCCTCTCCCCAAACAGATACCCAAGGTCAGGTACAAGTTAAAACCTTTTATTCTTTGTCATTTGCCTGCTGATGAAAAGTTTAGGCTCAAGTATCTGAAAGGGATAAACCTATTTAGCGACAGATAACACTCTTAATCCCATGTTTCGTTACAAGGTGAACTTGGGGGGGAGAGAACCATGTGTTTTTCTCTCACGTCCTTGCTCGGGTGTCAAGGGTCAAAGAGCGCCTATTATTCAGGTATGCAACAACCGGACACAAACATCTAAGTTCCCTTTGTCATAGCCTGTTGGGATGTAATTCAAACCCAGAACGTCAGTTATCAAAGTGGTCTCAAGGACTGGACACTGTTACCTGTGCATACCAGTCTCCACCTGAAGCTGCCCCTTCAAACCAAGACATCTTGGTTTCTCCTTATTTTTCATGTCTTGGCTTTTACTCATTTTCGTGTCTTATCATTTCCCAAGCCATAACAAGAAATAAATTTGGTATAGACTAGGACCTGATAGTGATAAAATACTCCTAAGGATGTTTGGAAAAACTTCAATTTTCAAAATGTCCATGTCCAAACTGGTTTCAAACACAATTTCTAAACCCATGATCTCAAATATCATATTTTTGGAGCCTGGCCAGAAACAATTTTCCAGACAGGTTTCCTGGATAAAGAAAAGCCGGTGTTGGTGCAAGTCTTGCGCCAAACCGGAACCTCTGTTCAACGCACGTCACATTCAGGGTTATTTTTAGAAACCAAAATTTCAAGAAACCAGATTTCATCTCAAGTTCATGTGGATGAACAGGAAGCAAGAACCAAGAAGTAACAAAATTACCCAGCCCACAGATATGTAAAAAGGACCGAAACTTCTAAAACGTAAAAGAGATAATATGGCAAAGTACAATTTGCCATTTTCTTTTCTCACTGCTTGGACAAGAAAACAGAACTGTTCCAAAATGTCAACTTAGTTCATTTTCAGCCAAAAATATTGTCCACGATTCCACCTACGTAAAACGATAAGAGCTGGGAACACGCCCAAGAATAACCCCAGAACAATCTACCACTTTTGACCAAGTGCCAAGGACTTTAGCCAATCTATATAAAGTGAGTTCTTTACATGACCAGTGGGTTTTTAAAAACACATGCCATTTGCTTGGCAGTACATCTAATGTACTTATTCGATTCATAGACAACTCAGGAAAAGGCCGGTTTCCTGATTGCATTGTTTCATAGAAAGTTCTGATCCTCTGACTCACAATATCTGACAAACCGGTCCTGATGTCATAGACATCAGCTTATGATACGTCTTTCTCGTTTTTTAATTCTCATCATCATCTTTTTCCTGACTACAAGGACTTAACCTTCAAGAAACTGCTGTCATTTTCCTATTCTTTTTTACTGATAGCCTTGTTCAGTAACATATTTACACATAGACCAGACATGACTTCATTTTGTTCCAATGTCAGACAACTTTGAGAGATAAGCCACAGAACAAGCCTGTACATTGGTACAGAAATGAGCTGATTTAACAAAGGCTGACAAAATCCTCGCACAGGTGTTTTTGAGACAGAACTTGAGGCTTGGGTTTGGCAAAACCTTGGCAACTTCCGTGGCTGATCAAGTATGACCTTGTCCGCTATCAGGGCATTCACCTCACAACCCAAAAACAAGGACACCCTCCTCCGTGACAGGTGTCGGCAGCCAGAAAACCAATCCCTACAACTTCTCTCAGAGCTTAGCGAGCAAAAAGGCGGTATCGCTAAAGCTTTAGCCTACAGATAAGCCTTCGATGAGTCGCCAAAAGAGCTGTGAAAGTCGGCGAGAAGGCAAACGCCCCCCTCCCCACCTGACCTACTTTTATACCAGCAAGAAAGCGGGCGGCCATTTCTGAAAGCTGTCAGACAACAAAGGCTGGCCACGCCACTTGTGAGTGAAGATTTATGGTCCCCAAAACAACACTCCAAGCTTTCCCTTGTCCTGAGAAAACCTTGACTTTTGTTTTTGTGCAAGCCCAGATAAAATCCCAAGTGCATGGGCAAGCTTGGAGCTATAGGATACTGAGAAGGCAGTGACTGGTGAGTGAGAGGTAGATGAAGAATTAGCATGGAAAGAGTCTCAGCAAGTAGGTCATATTTGCTTCATGCAAAGAAGCCTCTGTCCTGTCTGCTTTTTTCTTGTTTTCTCTAGATGTCATTGCAGGAAATGAGACATTTTTCATCACCATCTTGAGGAACTAAGTATACAGAATTTCAGTATATTCCCACACAATCCAAACATGCACTGCATGGTAACTTCACAGAAGAGATGTTAGTATTGTTACAACACCTGAATCAAGGTCCTCAAAAGATTCTTTTCTAACATTTATATTTTACAACATTATCCTGTCACTGTGTGAAAAACATTAAAACGATGATGAAAACATGACAAATATCATCATGAGAGAACTGGACAAAAGGATGTCAGCAAAAATCCTGAAGATTTGTCTAAGCGAGAGCACCAAAGGCTAAGCGAAAGCCTTCATAATTTCTTTGACTTTGGTCATTTTTCTTCTTTTATCATCTCAGAGATGGCCTGAATGGGCAGTAATGCCATAATAGTGACCACACCACCTTTGTGTGGTCAGCTGCCCTATGGTGAACCTATGGACAATAGATACTATTGTTTGTAAGAAATACCAAAAATAGAAAAGCATGGGTTTTAGCAGGTGTGAATCGCATTAGCCTTGGTGCTTGTATGTTGTTACTTCTACCATTGGGAAGATAATATTTTCACACTCAAATTTTCCCATCATTTACATCTTTTGCCCGGCCATGTGGTCAGTTCAGTAGTATGCAAGTTTTGCCTATGTAAACACTGAATGCCTGCAAAGGTTTCTCACAAATTCTGGCAATATTTGTAGCCAGATAGAAGCTAGGAAGTTAGAGTTTTCTTCTATCTGAGTTCTGTCCAAAGATTTTTCCTGCAAATATTTCCTTGAATTATCTCTGAATGAGTAAAAAAAACTTCAGTTTCTCAGACTTTTTTTCAGAACACAAAGGAAGGATTGATAGTGATACATAGAAAAGAACTACAACAACACAAAATGACCAGTTTTCTTGTGCTAGCTTGTGAAACCGTGGACATTTCAGGACAAGCTTGGACATTTGCACTGGCTAAAGCCACTCACTCGCCACTTGTGAATTTCAGCAGATTCTAATGTTAGATAGGAGTGTTAGAGGTCAGCCACCACAGTGTTGGGGTGACAGATACTGTTTCCCCTAGTCTGAAAACAGTGGAAAAGTGAGGGGCACTTGCACTTTCTACTAGCTTCAACACTACAGATGAAAAACCCTCCCAAGACTCCTTCAAACTCAAGACTATTCCTTCTTTTCTCTCTGTCTTGAGCACTTTTTTCTACACAACACAAAACAACATTTCATACGATATATCAATCGAACTAGACTCATACAAACATTGATTTTGTAACACTCTTCTTTTAGATTTGACAGAAAATTCTCCAGGCAAAAGTCTGACAGAAGGCGAAGAAAAAGTCTTGTATTTCGTGCACTACAGATGGTCGTACTATATTTTTTCTCCAGGTCATCTGGTGACAGCAGACTACCTGACCTTTCACCTACTAGTACTGCCACCAAAGCAATGAATGTTCTCTACAAAATCTTCTTGTTTTAGTTCCTATATCACTCCACAAGAAAACATAGCACAACTGCTTCTGTGGTAAGCTCTGAAATACCAAACAGGTTACAGAGAGGGGGAAGGGAAAACCAGAGGCAGGAAGACAATTCAGCTGTTTGTATCTTTGAATTTTAACAATCTGTCTACTGTGTCATGACCCCTGCATGGCCCTATCTGGTGTCAACTGACCATATGGTAACCCCAACTGCATTTCCAGGCCGGAAAAACACCCCTATACCATCCTGTACCAACCCTGTATTCCCAATTTTGACACAGTAGGTAAAGTTGGAGGAAAATTCTGGAACGTTGTCCGGCGATGGACGTTTCCAAAGTATGCCTGCCCTCCCCAACATGACCCCAAGGGTAGTAGCCAGGCCATGTGGCCACAATTACCCTGTATTCTCTGCTGTAGAGGATTAAAAATGGAGGACAGCCCTGCCATTTTCTCAGCAATGGGAGAAAGACAAATCTACCTCACAAAACACAAATCAAAAATGGTAACAGCACTCCTACACTGTGCTTCTCATATTTAGAGATAAAAAATACCACAAAGCTGTGATTCTTAATCTAAATAAAAGATAAATAATACAGAAATGATAACTTAGCTAACAGCAAGGAGCTCCTTGCTAACAGTGTGTAGATACAAATAGCCATCACTGATAGCTAAGATTAGTAAGAGTAGAGTAACCTGGTAATATTCACACTTTTTGTCCAGGGTAAGCAAGAACACTCACACATATTGTAAATGTGAATCACTCAATGCACCACAAATTCCCCACCTTTATTTACAAGACTGTTGTATTGTGGCAATTATAAAACATAAAATAACATTTTACCTTTTTTTACGCTAAAAAAAGGCACAATCCTATCTTCTCTGAGATGCCATGAAAAGCATAGAAATCTTCTAACTCAAACAATGCTGTAACTTGTAAGATTCAGATATGTATGACTAAAGTGTTTAGAACAGGATTCGATACAACACAACAACATGAAAGTAAAATCATGTTGTTTGTACCAAAATAATAACATGTAGTAAACACCTACCTGCCACGATTACGCTGGACTGAGTGTTCCACAGTGATCACGGACCCATGGAAGTTGTAGCCTAGAAGAGGAATACAGTCAAGAAATTGGTACTACATTTCTGGTTAAGTATTTAGTAACACACCTTGAAACAACCAATGTACAGGAAGAGTAACATAGACATGGCACTTGTACACTAGTCATATATATAGGTAAAAATTTAATACTTCACAAATTAACAACTAGCTGATAATTCATATTTTGTAGCGCCATGCCTGACCATTGCACGCCTTGATATAAACCACAATTTGTGGTGTTTTGTTTCAAAAACTGAGAAAAGGTGGTATCTTTTTTAACAAAGCAATTTTATTTGGGGTTGCAAAAGCAATTCATAAATTTATTCTTTCTCTGGATGAAGGAAATATGCTTTCAATGACAAAATTATGATACACATTACATAAACTTGTAGTTGTATTTGAGCCATACATTGGGCTATAGAGACTCTACATTTGGTTGAAACTGAAGGTTGTACTTTTACCAATGAATTTTCACAAAATGACAAATGTTTTAAATTTGTTAACTTCTTGCTTCCGAGACTCAGGGGTCCAAATACTTTGTTTTCTAGTAAATTCTAAATTTTAATTAGCCTCTAAACATGTAGTTGTACATACTAATACGACAGTGTATTCCTTCACGTAAACCAAGTTGTAAGTTGCCTCTATTTTCTAAGCAATTTCAAAACATTTAAGAAAATATTTTATACAAAAAGCAGCAAGGTATTTCCAGCAGTATGCACTACATATTACAAAAACTTTGTCTTCCTTCAATCATAAATACTGTCCAAAAGCAAGTGGCCCACAGCTCTAGTACAACAGCTATATAACACAAAATAGTCTATGTGAACATTTAGAGTCAAGTGTTTCAACTAATACTAGGAGTGGGAGTTACTGTATAGCACGCGTGTAGCTGTACAATACACCTTCAAACAACAGTTACAAGTGAATCATTCTCAAAAATAGACGGAAGAACGCACATGACATTTCGCTCAAAATATTGCAATGTGTATCACTTTGGACAATTTTTATCAGTTCAAACATTTAGAGTTTAACTTCACAAAAAGAAACACCTGTTCACTCTGTAGTTTTAAAACATAGCAATAGTATAGAATACTTTGTCATACTTTGTAAAATGCTCATTCAAACAAAAATTTTGTATAAATAGTAGATATGATATTTAGAGAAAAATTCTGTAGTATTTTGACTCCACTTTTGGATATATTTTTCAACCTATATTTTACATTTCTACATCTGAATCACAGATCAGTTTTCTGGAGAATTGGGACTCCACTCTACCAAGATTGTAAGAACTCCTACCAGAATTTTTGACAAATGCTTGTCCACCAATCTCTAAGAATCAGACAGAGAAATCTCAGCAGAAAGTTTTTCCACTCTCTACTTGTGTTAGCATGCCAAATATTTACTATATTGTCCACACACACAAAAACAGGATGGATTCTTACAAGATATTGCTGCACTGTTATGATTTTCCTTGTATTGAATCTTACTTTTTATGCTACACTTCTAGAAAGAGTTAGATTCTTCATAAATGATTTCAAAACTACACAAAGTTTTGGCAAATTCTGAGCAATTTCTCGGTACATTTGTCAACCACAAGAGTTACAATTTTTAACTTTTTACACAAGTACCAAAACGGTATTTCAGCTCAACTTTCTGTTTTGAATATATGGATCCATTCTAGGGTGATATTGAAATCTTTCTGATAAGATATCCTTATGAAAACAGACTGGTTTACGTTGTGGTTGTGTCTGTATTTGGGGATATATACTGAAATGGCGTGCCACCATTACATCAAAGATTGAGACAGAGATTTCCTGTGGTTTTCTCAGGACTCAATCCCCAACTTGATCGTTAACTGTCTGTGCAGACAACAAACTTAAACTGTCTACAGAAACACTGGGAATTTCGTGGTTTTCTAAGACTAGACTGAAAAAAATAAACTGGGATTTTTCACGCTGGCATCAAAGAAGAACTGATTTGCCTATCAGTCAGCACTATCTACAACACAGACAACCGAACAATCCTTTGAAGTTTTCAACTCAAAAACTCTCCTATATTTCCCTATAAACATGCTACAACTATTTTACAACACTTAGAATTCATAAATCTCTTGTTAAATTTTAAAAAAGATGACCGAGAAAGGTTGACACCGGGTCAGGTTGGCGTGGAAAGTTTGGACCTTTCACCACGCGGTGTCGGTTTTGTGTTCGAAATCGGTTCGAAAATTGACCATTTTGAAAACGTCGATTTCAACAACACGAGAAAGAAAACAGTTACCGGGGAAACCCTGGAGGGGAAACCCTGCCTGTGGTGGAAACTGGACGGGAAAATGCGGAAAGAGTGGAGGCTGGGGAAACATCGGGAAGGGCGGGCGTGGCCCTGGGAGCAGGACGGGCGGACAGGGCACCACGGGGCCGGGCACGGCCAGAGCGGCGTCCGGAGCACCAGCTGCCATCTTGCTTTCGTACGTTCGAATCCGAACGTTCTTTCACCTCCAAAAGAAAAATGGACGACGGCAAAGAAATAAACCAGGATGAACACTTCATTTCTACTGAGATGGGTTAATGTTGGGTCGATCTGTTGTTTTGTTTGGGTGGAAAATGCGGATGTCATCCCGGCTGGAAGACAAAACCAGGTCCAAGCTCTGAGGCAAGCCGGGGCGAAATGTAGGTCGCCTGGGCCGCCATGTTTCTGCATCTCCCTGTTGAGGATGTAGCAACAAATCTCGCCATTTCTAACCTCGATTCTCAAGCCTAAAGACTTGTTAGAGATTTTCTGGCGTCCCTAGCAAAATGAACTGACTGCCAAAACTTTAAATATCACCGTTATGTGTCCTGCTCGGAGCTGGAAGCGACCTGGGCTGGACCGTATCTAGTGTATGCTGTTAGAGCTTGGCGTGTGCGTTTTCTTTTACTTTTCAGTCCTTCACAAGCGATGTTCAACATGTCCGAGCGAAGATCCACAACTATTTGCCGCCTAGAATTTTATCCCGGGGCCAATTCTTACGTGTGTCTACGTAGGTTTGCAACCTCAAGCGACCTTCGCTGACTCCTGGAGGGGTGCAAGGAAAGGTCGGTTGAGGTTGCGAACCCGTACGGGGCCAGGAGCGCCCTCCCCCGAGCACCCACCGTGGAGCTTGCGGATGGTTTCCTCGGCGCTGGCGTTGTCCTGAACTTCCACGAAGGCGAAGTGATTCTTCAGTTGCACGGTGTCGGGCACGATAGGCACGTCATACTCGATGAGCAGGTTTTTGAGCATGTCCAGAGTGATTTCTGGGCTCAGGTTGCCAAAGTATAACTTCGTGGCCATGTTGTGCTACTACAGGATTCGAACCAGCGTGTTCTCGCGCGGTAGGATGGAACTCCGAAAAAGACTGACGCGTTCCCACGACCGGGAGAAAAAAACTGAGAGGTAGAACCGGACTAGGCGGTGTGAAAGCTGAAGTGAGACTGTCGGGAAGCCTGTGTAGTGAGAACTACACCAAGAAAAGGGACGGCGGGTACCAGAAGTTATGATGTTGTGAAGTGTAGCTGACTCGTGTGGACCCGAGCTGTCGGAGTGAGTGCAGCGTCGGACCAACCGCCTTCAAATAAAATCCACGCAAATACCACGAATAGTTGAATGGCTGAAAGCCGGCCACGTGGTCAGCTGTCTTCACGTGACAGGCCCGGTGCTTCCGTCCCGCCAAAACCAGACCTTGCCAACCTCTCTCATTCATCAAGTACAAACGTACTTACGCAGAAAACAATCTCTTGTTATCTTTGAAAGATACGCGAGAAAATGGAGTTTTGCTGATTATTCAGTTTGACGTTGGAGATAACTTGACAGTTGTCAATCAATTGACCCAGGTCACGTGATTCATTGGCGCTGATTGCCAATCTATTATTGCCTCAGAGGAGGATCTCATACTTTTATCGGAGATTATTTGTTTGCTTGTTTATCTATTTATTTCTTTGTTTGCTTATGAGCTTATCTGTGCTTTTGCTAAACAAAAACGCTTAAAAACTTCTAGTAAATTTTGAGAAAGAAAGTTGGACCCGAATCTTGACACAGAAATGTCATGAATTTCCTTTTTACCCAAAGAATCTCTTGAATTATCCAAAGGATTTTGGTTTCTTCCAACAGACGTGGGAAGAAAGATCCAAAATGTTAATTACGAGGTTGCTGAATTCTATGCTGTTGCGGAGATCTGGAGGACCCTGGAGCCTGCTCTCCAAACAGAGGTTGGATGGAGAAATCCTAACATCATTCTATTTCTCAATCATAAAGAAAGCGACCGGCTCTGTTAAAAAAGAAGACAACGACCTCCCTAGTCCCTACCAAACCTCTACTTGGAGAATACAGGAGTAACTCGATAGCCAGTATGCGCGGACAGGCCAATCCAATAAACGTACTTGTTTCTCGGCACGAAAAAGCAATCAAAGATGGCTACATGGATGTAAGAGTTATACAGGTTTTTTAATAATTATATGGCGTCATTTGCACCATGGTTAGAGGACACTGTACGTCGGTTTATAATCATGATACACAAGCCAACCACCTCTGCTGTACTCCAGCATGGCCACCCGGATTCAAATTACAGCCACCATGACGTCACGACGAAAGCCTGCGCAGATAAAAAGCTATTGAAGGCTGTTAAGATCAATACCGATATGTCGTCCTCCCGCATTGTTTTCTTCACACATTCGCTCAGAACCTTCTTTTTGCAGGCTGGGCTTATGCGTTATGGGCTGGGCTTTTCTTAATCTTCAAGCAGATCCAACGGTAGCATAAGAGGTCATAAGAGTAAAGCCGGCCTAAGAGTGTGTATGCGACCGGAGGTGCCCGTCTGATTTCCTTTGGCCGGCTATACTCCTTGGCCAGCTTTTCTACATATCTATACTTTACTTTAGACTACCTTATGGCACCGTATGATCTGCTTGGAGATTAGGCTTTTTAGACTTTTTACCTTTTCAGTTGTGGGTGTGTGACTGTGGATGTATGTGGATGTATATTTTGTGTTCTGAGCATGTTGTACTGAAGAGATGCATATCCTGAAAAAATTGTTTGTCTGTTTGAACCTTTGTTTATTCAAGGAGCTTTTATCCTGATAAAAGCTCCTTGGTTTATTCAAGGAGCTTTGTTTATTGCCTTTGCTATTTCACCCACCTTCGCATTTACACTTGAAAGAACGAGCCTTTCACGAACACCCAAATATCACAACACATTATCTCAACTGATTGATGATGATTAGCCCCGAACAGTTTGCGTCATTTGATTGGATGGTGACCTTTACCTGGACCTTTCCATTGGATGATGACGTGAGATAGTTGGGGGAGTGAGGTCATCGACCTGCATGTCGCTTGTGGGGTTCAGAGGTTATCAGCAGGGGGGCAGCCGTAAATAATCTCCAAGCAGATGTTCAGAGGGACGGTTGTAAAATTTTCCAGACCGGACGGTTTTTCGGACCCGGGAAAAAACACAGCCGGTTTTACAAATTTGTGCACATTTTCAAATCTCCTTGGATATTATGTCGTAAATTCTAACCCTCAAAGATTTTGTAAGAGAAACTTGAAATGCTTTCCAAGGATGGCCATGGGGTACGACAAAATGACGTCCATATATCTTTAATGATTTCTTTTGGAAAGACGACGACAATGCAACACGGCACTCAAGTTAGTAACTTAACGTTATATCAACAGCGCCGCATACAAAGATAAGTACAGACAGAAAGTAAAAGGTAGTATGTTACCTCTCCGACCGAAGTCAGGTTCCCATTTCTACACCTGGGTGAAGTAAAGTGTAATGAAGTGCCTTTCCCAAGGGCACAACTACGGGGGCACGACGGGTGTCGAACTCGGGACCGTCAGGTTCCGAGCCCAACACTCTACCAGTCATGCCTCACACGACGCCCATATTTGGCGTCGATTGCATGTCATCACCAACGAGAAAAGGGCGGGAAAGGAAAAATTAAAGCAGATGTTCGGATGAGTGGTTGTGAGAGGAGCCAGACAGTCAAAAATCTTCACCATCTTCCACCCAAACATCTGCTTGGAGATTGAGAAAAAACGAATCAATTAGTGACTCAGCACAAAGTCAAAGTCAATGTCAATGTCAATGTAACACAAAGGCATCCCGCCCTTAATAGACACATATATCTTCCACACGCGCGCCATTGTGTCCGCCATTGTGTGACGTCAGCGCTCAGTGCCCTTGGATTTCACGGAGTTACCGGCACAATGTTTATCATTCGATGTACTGCTTGATTCTATGAAACGTTACTGTTTATACCTTAGAAGCAACAGTGTACATGACACGCTAGACTCAACATATGCATGTTGTACTATTTCATTGTGTCATACAGATGTCTTTTATATGTACTGTATATGTACTTCCAACTCTTGGAAGACAGGGAATACTAGTAACGTACGCAAAACCGGATAGTAATGTGAGTGTGAGTGTAAGTAGTTGTTTTAGACCTTACGAAAGTCGCTGTACTTTTGTTGCGTCTATAAAGATTTCTCAGTATGTAAATGTTCAGCTGTATAAGTATGTGTGTTCGATGGCACCCAAAATCAGTATTACTGCCTGGGATGCCTTCTGCATTGCTTTGATCTAATTCTAGATAAAATGAAATAAGAATAAATTGTTGTATAGAAATGTCTTACATATTATCTCCAAGCAGATGTAAGAATTCGGCTCAATCTCAGTGTTTTTTCCCTGTTCTTGCAGCATTTAGCACTCTTTTGTTCATTAGTGATGTTCTCCTATGGGTAACGAAACTTTGACGTGCATTTGCCCTTTTCCGTCTTTTTTTACTCCTAGCACACTTTTGCTGGCCCTTTCTTTTTGTACTGGGGCGCTTGAACTGCCAGCCCGTAGACGTACAAGTATAGGAAGACCCTGTAAAACTTATTATGTACATCAGCTTTGCGAACACGCTTGCTGTTCCGTGGTCTGCCCAAGGCTATATATAGAGGATAGGGATGGATGGAGGGAGCCGGAGAGAGTCAGCTTCATCCGTGCAAACAGCACGATCAGATGATGATAATGATGATGTTCGTTAAAAAGTGGACTACTAGAAAATAAAGAGTTTCAAAACAGACGGTGGGCTAGACCGTGATTGGAGTTTGTCTTGCGAAGAGGATCAGCTGGTCTAGTCCGGAAAAACCACCATGAAATATAATGACAATCATTTCTCACATTCCTTGGATGCAAACCCCATGACGACTTTAAAAATTGTACAGTTTCGCTATAAATCAAATCACATAAACGCAACAGCGTCTATATTGTTTATGAGCTACTGATATTGCTCAGTGTCTTTTCTGTGAACAATCATCAATGATTGTTGCCAAACAATCAAGCCTTTAGGAACATCGCACTTTTGAAAAGGCACGAATGGACCATGTCACATATGGGTTTTCGGCATCTTCCTCTGCTTCCAAAAAAAGTCAAACCCAACCTGTTCAGAAATAGCCAACACTGGTATTCGAGTGGTCTCTTTTTACAATGATATGACTATCCATTGTCACATGTATGTTCCCAATGTTTCTACTGTGTACTTGCAATTAGCCTCCGAGCATAAACTTGCAAGTAAACTTTCATATTATGAAGACTGTGAGGTTGCTGTCTCATCAGTAGCACAATACTGTCTACCAGTTCTAGCAAACATGTCTGAGTGAAAGCTCCTAGTATTACAGAACAGAGCCTGCAGATTGTTGTCGATATACCCACTAGAAACGAATGCATCTAGATTGGCCCATGGTGAGAGAAAGATTCGTGATCAGTACATTGGGTTTTTTTTAGAATACAGTCATTTATAAACGATACAGTTTCATCGTTCCCGTGCATTCAACGCACACATATTTAACTAGACTATCCGATCCTACAGTTTCAGACTATCCAAGCCAAAAACAGCGACTTCATAAAGTGTATAATAAATGTCTGAGAGAGAGAGAAGCGACTGTATATAGTGTATAATAAATGTCGGAGCGAACTACTTTCCGGATGGTACCCAGGCTAGGAAAGACTGAAGTATCGCAATAACCTTCGGAATAAAGGAAGAAGTTCTGAGAATCGCCCACCTCCAAAACTCGCGTATCAGAAAACGACTGTTATTTCCGAAATGCATCTCGACGCACTACAGACCTTCATTCCGAAAAGTATGAAAATCTCCTACTTCCTTAGCAAAACTGAAGGAACCTAGCAAGTTAATATAAAGGCTTGAAAAATGAGTCATTCAAAAGAAATCACCCCCGTGCAAGTTTTTCTACACACGTACTTTGCACTGCCTAAACACGATGCAAGTACAAATATAGTCTTGTAGGAAGACGTTTCTTTCAAGTCAAGACCTTTTCCGGTCAAGAACAAATCATGGACTTCCTCTTTAGTGAGAACGCCGGAAAGAGAAAGAGTAAAACGCGGGAAACTGGTTAAGATACGTACCTTTCATCAAGGACAAATCACGGACTTCCTCTTTAGTCAAAAACGAAAGAGTAAAACGCGGAAAGCTGGTTTAGATACGTACCTTTCATGTTCGGAGCGTTTCCGTCTCTCCAGGAACGTTTTGATTCAAGTCAGGATAACGGTTACTAACCGTGCAAGGCTCGAAATACTTTTTTTGCATACCTGCACTGGTGCTGGTAACATTGAAAGTTACCTGCACCTGACAAATTTTACCTGCACCACTATGAATTTAGAAAGTATGGATCATACTAAAATTTTTCAAAAACATTTGCAATTTTTTTTTTCTTTTATACTTTATATGTGGCTATAGTCAATGCAGCTGATAACAATCCATATACACCTACATCATAGAGCATTTATGTATAAAACCCAGTACATGTCCCAGTGCAGGTTAGGTGCAGGTAGACACCAGAAATACCTGCACAGCTCCAGTTTTACCTGCACTAACCTGCATATGCAGGTGGTATTTCGAGCCCTGCAACGTCAACGTCAAGGGCAGCAGGTGCACGCGTGGGCCGTTCACCTTGTATTTCCGGTATCAGGAGAAAGACGCAAGAAGTGTGTAAAGGATAAAACCTATAGTGAGTGAAAGAGCCTAGGATAAAGTACTTTTATCGTTAAAATGTCAGCCGGTTTGTCTGGGCGTAGGTTGTTGTTGGGAAAATAAGCTATGGGGGGCACTGAGCTGGTAACGTGAATGTCACACTGATGGACGAAAGGAGGGTGGATTTGCTATTTCGGTGTCTCTGTTGTTGGCGGCTAGGGGGTGAGAGGAGTCGCAGAATGTTATTTGAGGCAAAGTTGATCATGATTTGGTTGGCCTTTTATCAACTGAACTATGCTCCCAATAACATATCACCTCATTTTTTTATGACTCGGGTTGTCGTTCTTTATGAGATTCGGCCGCTGGGTCTCAGGCTTAAAGCTAAACAAAAAGGAAAATCACGAGAGCTGTATACTTTTTTGTAGCCTGGTTACCAAACCCCAGCCCGATCTCAAGTATCTATCGTGCCCAACACGAAAGATATCTGAGGTTGGGGTATGGTATCCAGGCTAACTTCTTTGTGGCGTTGTCTCAAACCAAGGCAATGAGCACATCTCAGCCGACTGCAGTATGGCATTCAATTTTTTTCAATGAAAGAAGACAATTTTTGATTGTAAATTCATTTACGATGCAACAAGAGTCAGAAAAATGACAAGAAGGCCAACTTTGGCGGACACTAGCTAGATATCTGACTTAGAGAGTTGTCTCTTCGGTTTTATGTTGTCTTCGCGTAAAACTAGGAGTAAAGATCGTCGCCAACGAGTGCTGCCGTATGCAGACGCGTGCGATTTTCATCAAGTACGGGGCAGCCCGTCGGCAAGGCGTACGTTCTTTTCGTCACAGGGCAAAATAATGTTGTGTAATACCTCCTAATTAAAAAAAAAACTTACTAAACTGGAGTTAGAGAGATGGCGATATCCATAAAAGGTACTAGAGACAAAAAGTACTTCGCACAGTACGAATTGGCCAGTACGGGGATCGAACCCGCGACATTCGCGTTATTAGCAAGACGCTCTAACCAACTGAGCTAACCGGCCAGACGAAATGCAGCCGGTAATTACGTTAATAGGTTAATTACGTTAATTAAGGGTAAAGACTGTTGCCGACAAATGCTGTTGTTCTATACTTCAGTTGTATGCAGAGGCGCAATGAAACATGTCGTACGATTCTTGTCGTGCAATATTCAGCAAGATTGGGACGGGTCGGCTCGTCGGCAAGGCATACGACGTCCTTTTCCTCAAAGAGCAGAATAATGCTGTATGACACATTTTTATTTTCACCAAAGCAACACTTACTAAACTGGTTAAGAGTTAGAGAGATTGCACTATCCAAAAGTAAAAGGTATTAGAGACAAAAAGTAATGCTGTATGACACATTTTTATTTTCACCAAAGCAACACTTACTAAACTGGTTAAGAGTTAGAGAGATAGCACTTTCCAAAAGTAAAAGGTATTAGAGACAAAAAGTACTGTTTGTAGTACGAATTGGCCAGTACGGGGATCGAACCCGCGACATTCGCGTTATTAGCACGACGCTCTAACCAACTGAGCTAACCGGCCAGATGAATCAGATCTCTTAATTAAGTCAATAGGATAATTACGTTAATTACGGGTAAAGCGGATTGTTGCCGACAAATGCTGTTTATACTTCTGTTGTATGCAGAGGTGCCATCAAACATGTTACACAATTCTTGTCGTACAATTTTCAGCAAGGTTGGGACGGCCGGTGGGACCGTCAACAAGTTTGTGCGACGTGTTTTTTCGTCACAAGGCAGAAGAATGATACGATGTGGCTTCGTGTGTGGCGCGCGTAACTGGTAGAACGCTCGCGGCTTGAGGTCCCGAGTTCAGTACTCGTCGTGCCCCTGACGTTCTATCCTTGGGAAACGAACTTTGCACGACCTTCCTCACTTCCCCCAGGTGTAAAAATGGGTACCTGACTTCGGACGGGGCGGTAAAAAGAATGCCTTTACCTTCTGTCTGTACGGTGTATGTGACACTGTTCATATATTATAATAAGTTACTAAACTTAAGCTTGAGTGCAGTGCCTCATTGTCCTCGTCTGTCCTAAAGCAAATACATGTACATAAGCATGTAGGTGTACAGGTAAAATATGTTGCGCGAGACATCCACCACTGCCCCAAGAATATGTAATCAATTTGCTGTCGTGAACCTATCTAAGGGCGCGTCACATTTGTTGTACGACCGTCATACGATGGCAAACTGGATTCTTGAGACAGTCGTAAATGTATCGTGCGATCTTGGGACAGTCTTACATGAGTCTTACATGAGTCGTACGAAATTCAGCTGTCTTTTTGCCTCAAACGCAGTCTTAGATCCCTTTCAGTGATTGGTTCTGTCACAGTCTACTTGAAAATTCTACGACTAATGTAACCTCGTCCTTTATACCCCTGTCACATTTGGCGAAAATCGATCGGACGACGATTTTACAGCGATCGCCCGAGCCTCGCTTATAATAATAACTTGATTGCACAACAATTGTACAAGGTGCAAAGAATGGCTTATATGTATATGTGACAGGGACGGTTT
>NC_049988.1:17469118-17470563 GCF_000003815.2 Branchiostoma floridae
TTTCCAGCGATCCGGAGGTCTGGTAGAGACTAGATATTCCATCGATACGCCCGAAGATCGCGGATAATGTGACAGGGGTATAAGGGCGTATGTTACAGATTTAATGGGATGGGGGTTCATTGCCCCTAAGTTTGTACGATATGTTCATTTTACATTTTCGACTGTTTCAGATTATCTAGCCATAAAAGAGGCATGTAACCTTTAACAAAACATCTAATTGGCCAGCACGGGGGTCGAACCCGCGACCTTCGCGTTATCAGCACGACGCTCTAACCAACTGAGCTAACCGGCCTGCACCTGTTACTCCAGACTCACCAGCCGAGCTTAGAAAAAAATTCTTCCATAACTTAACAACCCCTGGCATAAGGGGTAGGCAATGCCCCTGCTCTATCATACATTGATACAAGCAGAGGTTGGGTCGCAGATTTTTACAGACCCGCTTCCCTCAGAATACGGTTCAAATCCCGACCACCATCATCTCCGCGCCCCAACCTCTACTTGGAGAATAGGGAATTTCGTGGGCTCGGGTGGACCCTCATCTTGGACATGTTGATTGCATTCATCATTTCGGAGGGTGACGTAAAGCCACATCCGCCTAATCTCCAAGCAGATCCACGGTGGCGTAATATAGTATCAAACCCTCCGGTGCCCGTTTGACTCCCTTTGGCCGGCTATGCTCCTTGGCCAGCTTTGATACTGACTAGTATCTTATGGCACCGTAGGATCTGCTTGGAGATTAGCATCCGCCTAAGCTGCATAGAAGCCTCTCTGCAGCTGGGCCTCCCCGTCTTTATTGGCCCATAATACACTTTTGCTGGCCGTTTCTTTTTGTACTGGGTCGCTTGTACTACGGACTGGCAGTACAAGCGACCCAATAAAACAAGAAAAGGCCAGCAAAAGTGTATCGTGAACTGAAAAAAAGACGGAAAAAGCCCAGAGAGCCTGCTGTGGAGGCAATTATCCGCCCGTGTATGAGTACCAGACTGACTACGCTGGCTAGCATGTCCAGGTCAAAAATGCAAAAAAAAGGGGAATTTCTGCTGCAGTACCAATGTCACATACCAGGGGACCCAAGATCGAGATTGACCTTCGTCTTTCCAACACCTACCCACATCCCAAATATAATTATAATTCTAATCCACCAAGAAGTTCTTGAGTTATGATGAACAGAACTATCCGGAAAACCGTGACAAACAGACACACAGACACAACAATAATTACTCGAAAAAGCACATTGACGCTACTCACCAAGCAGAGGTTCGACTCAGATTGTTTTTGTGACGTATTTTTAGGCGTTTTTGTCGGGCTTTCTATCAGCCGACGGACATAAAGAAAACGGTACGTATAGTAAGCCAGACAAACTGTACGCCTAAAACACGTCAAAAACAGCCGGAACCGAACGCCTAACCTCTGCTGGAGAGTACGGTGGTTCTACCTCAATTAGG
>NC_049988.1:17471794-17498811 GCF_000003815.2 Branchiostoma floridae
GTTTATTTGGAAATTGCGATTGCTAATTGCAGTTAACGTGAAATAGGCAGAAAAAGAATCGGTAGAGAAGTATATCATGTGCCCATTCCAGTCTAAAAGCTTGCTCTTATTCATCGTTATTGGGTTCCGGCGACCGAGCGCTTTTTCTGAAACAGTAGAAGACGAAGGATCCCATATTTCTGTTATGTATAGGTTTTATGACGTAAGCAGAAGATGTAATCTGTAATTATATGATTAACTATTCTTCAACGTTCAAGCAGGGGTTCGGCTCCGGCCGTTTTGGTCCGTGTTTTCAGGCCGAACCGCTGCTTGAATAGTAATGAATATCGGCCTGTAGGGCGATTTGAGCATTTCCTACGGTTCAAACAACGAAAAAAAATATAGTTTGCCTTATTTTCACTAAAAAAAAAATACTAGAACTGGTTTAGACTTATGTTTATAGCACTAGCTAAAAGTAAAAGTTACTGGGGACAAAAAAGAACTGTGAACAGTTCGAATTGGCCAGTACGGGGATCGAACCCGCGACATTCGCGTTATTAGCACGACGCTCTAACCAACTGAGCTAACCGGCCAGATGAGGTTACCAGCGCCGCAAAACGTCCGTCGACCGTACGTCTGGCTATTTATAAACTCGCTAATAAGTCGAATCGCGCCTTTAACTTCTTGCTTTTAACATACACATGTTCCAATATTATAACACGTTGTGCTGAACGTCGGAGAAAAATGCATTTTGTGATTTAGTATGGAACAGAGTTTGAAATTTCGCAATACGTTGGACTTCCGGTCACAGGTATCCAGGTAAACAATAGCTTAACAATTAATTGTCTTCGCATGATCCGGTGTCAAAGGGTTGGGCAACGGTCATTCTGTCCGTAATGTTGTCTGTACATGTAACAAATACATACTGTAATCACAATTTGCGACACTCGTTCACATCTTTACACGTATATGTAGTAGCGATTTTCTAGCGATCAAATTACAGATCTGTGTACCTTGACACACCTTAATAGCGCACACGTGGGGACTAGTCAATTAAGGTATCGGTTCGGAGTTTCTTTAATGAGTGTCGTCGACCTCACCCTTTCTCGCTGAAAGGGGCCAGCGGCTTCACAAAAAATCGTTTTCGTGGACAAATTCAGTTTCAGCATTTGCTATGGAAAAGGGATGTCTTGACGCTGACTTTGTTGTAGAGACATGTAACGTTACTAGTACTACTAATTATTAGTAGTAAATGTCTCTTGTCCACAGCAAAGTCATCGGCTAAATGTTATATGTACGATGTTGCAATGCTTGCTGAATTTCCCTTATTATGCTTCGCCACCTTCCGGTTCGTCTCAGTATTGACGTTTCATGAAAATTTCATAAAATACAATGCACGTCAGTGTTTCTTTTCATCGGGACAGAAAATACACTACGGTGACTACCATTTTAGCCCGAAACATGTTTTCCAAGTTCACAAGATCTCAGCTCACTTCAATTGAAAAACAGAGATTCTTCATAAAACTGGAAGCGAAAACACTAAGTTAACTAAATTTGACTGAAGAAATAAAAAAAAGGAAACAAAGGACGTTATATAACGTCCTTGGGAAAACCTGGTAAGATAGAAAGCCTGATAAAAACACGCCTAGAAAAAGACGCCTAGCCTCTGCTTAGAGAGTACTCACACAGCATCAAAATCAAGTCAAGTGTGACCACGCCCCAAACGAACTCGTCTCACAAGCAGACAACATATTACTAGTACTCGTAGTCTTTACCAGACTACGGGCTTGCCGAATAGTAGTAGGGGACTTTGGCCAAGTTAGGTTTAAAAGCCCAGTAGTTAATTGGCCTAGAAGTTAACTGACTGGTCGGTAGACTGCAAAAGACTAAAATCCCATGGCAACTTAATATTTGTCTCTATTTGGCTTCTCCTTTTCATCCAGCTCACACGTCTACTTGAAGACCACATTACTCGCCGGTAGGCTCAGTCAGACCTTGAAGGTCAAGTTCGCTTGTCTGCAATATGAACCTGTGGCGACGTAATCAAGGTTCAATCACAAAACGCTAACCCCCGGGCTGCTTCATACTGCGGACCTAAAGGTCGCGGGTTCGTTTCCCGTCGGGTTGGCCAAATTAGCTTTCACCTTTCTTTCTGTCCTGTGTCGGAATTCCACGTTGATTTTAAACGGTTCTTTTTTCTAAAATTTAAACACATACCAGATGCAATATCGTAAGTTTTGCCTGATACGGGCGGGCTCTCGTATTTTGTTACATCTGTTGAAGTTTTAAATGATAACAGACTTGAAACCAAAAAGTTTTGAAAATTTCATAATTTAATTCAAAGTTTGAAAACAAGGTATTCTGAGATGGCAGACTTCACCCCCTTTCTACAAAGCTGCATGGTGTATATGCATGGGAAACACAGGCACAGAGAAGCAAGAAATCAGTCAACTCTGAAAATGACGGCCGTTAATTGTCTTGTAACAGGTGCAGGCCGGTTAGAGGCTCTGTTGGTTAGAGCGTCACGGGTTCGACACCCGTGCTGGCCAATGTCAAATGATCTTTTGTCAATCATCACAAACTGACCATTATAAAATTGTCTCTGAAAATAACAATGACCGTAATAGGAAATTGTGAATGTCGTGAATTATGCAGATCAATTCGGAAAGTACCAAAGTGCAAGCAAACCTCCTAGTTTAATAAATGTTTAAAAGACCAATGGTATTAGTACAGTTTAGGCGAACCGTCTACTTTAAGTTGGCAAGTTGGAAGAAGCTAGCCTTCTCCACAAACTTCTGGATCAACGGCGTCATCATTTTTTGGGGAAACGCTGATTGACGATTTTCATCATGGACTAAGGTTCCTTATGCTGGGAAAGGGAGTTTTACTTTAAAAAGCTAAACAAACACAGAAACGCCACCTGCAAGGAAGACTCGCTGTTTTTTCTTCTTCTTCCAACTAGCATACAAATAATTATGCCAAACCGACCGTCCCTTTCATCTATCCCTGTTTTATTTCTAGCGCAGCTTCTGTAACGATGGTAACAGGTGCAGGCCGGTTAGCTCAGTTGGTTAGAGCGTCGTGCTGATAACGCGAAGGTCGCGGGTTCGACCCCCGTGCTGGCCAACCTCTGCTTTTTTACCACACTTTTCGCAAAAACCAAAGTCACAAGAATTATTCCATAAATGTACCAACATGATGATAGATTTATGGCATAGATAGGGACTATGGATGACATCCGCGCGCGCATCGTTTTGATCCATTTATTAAAAAAAACACCACAAGACCACGACACTAGAATTAATAGTCCAAACAAGCTGTAAATGAGCAAATGTATACGTGTATATCGTACATTTTAAAAAGAATTCGGAGAACGGGTACTACAGAATGAAGAAAATGTGAAAGAACAAAAATAAAGGATTATCTTTTTGTTTATTGGTGTACAATGTTCCGTGTTCAGTCATTTGTTCATCCTTCCTGACGAATTAGATTTCATAATACATGCGACTTTACTGCCCAATTAATCATTTTTTTCGCACGCTCGCATCAGTTTCAGGGCGCCCGAAGGATGTCTCTCATATAGTTCAACTCCATTGTATACACAGATTGCCATACATTGTACCTGTTACAATTGTCCCGTAATTAAGTTCTTATTCTTCTTATAATCAAGTCAGTATGGAGTGCGCCCACAGAGCCAGAGACAGAAGGGAGTGGAGGAGGCTGATACTGGACGCTACCATAGTCCCCGACCCTCAGACATGACCGGATGTGACTAGGTAAAGGTAAATGTATGAGGAAAAAAACGACGTGAAACAGCAAAATGCTTACTTCATGTATATTTTTCAATACGAGAGGCCGGTAAAAAAGAAAGCGTAATTCGATAAGTGAAAATGTCAAGTTTTAATAGTGTTGAAACTCGTTACGCAGCGCCATAAATCATCGGAACCTTCCCCTGACAGGAAAATGTTTATAAAACACCGACTAACGAGATAATAAATACCATCCGAAAGACCATCGCTAGAGGACTTGATCATGAATGAAGTCGAGTCGTTCAGACGGCGTCGGCTCGGAGAGTAAATTGATTCGAAAACCCAGAAACGGACGTCAAAGAAATTTGAAGGTAACGGGAGGTGGTGCGTTGATCATGTAATTCGTCAATGTTGGGCGCGAGAAAATGGGAGTGAAAAATTGAGACGGAAAAGGGTGGGGCCCTGAGACGTACAAAAGGAAAACGTGTAGTACTCTCCAAGCAGAGGTTAGGCTCCGGCTGTTTTTGGCGTTTTTTTGTGGCATTTTTATCGGGCTTTCTATTTTGTACTGAAATCTCCCGACCTGAGGCTAAAAATATCAAACAACGGTCGGAGCCTAACCTATGATTGAAGCGTATAAAAGAAGTGCCTTTTTAGCGTAGAACTAAATGGGAGTGAAAAATTGAGACAGAAAAGGCTGAATTCCGTACAAAAGAAGTACTCTTCAAGTCGAGGTTAGGCTCCGGCTGTTTTTTTTTTGAGCGTTTTTATCGGGCTTTCTATTTTTTACTGAAATCTCCCGACTTGAGGCCTGAAAACGTCAAACCATGAACAGCCTAACCTCTGCTTGAAGATTATAAAAGAAAAAGAAGTGCATTTTTAGCGTAGAACTATTAAAATGGGAGTGAAAAATGGAGACAGAAAAGGGTGGGCCCTGAAACGTACAAAAGAGTACTCTCCAAGCATAGGTTAGGCTCCTGCTGTTTTTGTGTCATTTGTATCGAGCTTTCTATTCTGTACTGAAATCTTGATGTCTCCCGGCCTATTAAAGGCATAAAAAAACGTCAAAAACAGCCAGAGCCTAACCTCTGATTGAAGAGTAAAAAACCTTTTTTTAGCGAAGTGGCAAAAGTGGAGAGAGAAAAAAATTATTGCGCCGCCCGGGAATCGAACCCGGGTCGCAAGAATGGGAATCTTGCATGATACCACTACACCAGCGGCGCGCCTTGAACGTCAGTTCCAATGTTCAAAAAACGTATAATCCTTTTACGTCGATGAAGGTTAGACATCCAGATAAATAAGATGCGAAGCAGTTACTCAAGCAAATGAATATGACTTTGGAAACACTCTTCAACAGTGTCACTGAGTGACTGACGAAAGATAGTGGATACCATTTGAAACAAGTTGCTTGCTTTTTGGCTTATAATACTTTTAATAGATGTGCTAAGCACTTAAGGTGTAGGGGAAAATGGCCGATGATTCCTTTTCGACCAGTCTCCAAGCAGATGTCAAACGCCGGCATTTTGTAAATCTATTATTGAAGCAGATGCGAGGACTGGCTCATTCTCGGTGTTTTACTCCCGTTTTGCAACATGTACATGTATTTGTTTATGAAGGTTAGACATCCAGGTAAACAATATTCATATACGATTCGATCTCTACAATTGACATGGTTAACCAGTCTTTCTATTTAACTGTACTTCATTTTCGATTGTTCCGCCAGTTCATTTTAGTGACGCTGAAGAAGAGTGATGGATGTCACTCGAAATGCCTGGAAGTAAATTCCCGTTATTTTAAGTATCCAGTTGTAGAGATTGAATTGAATTTGTACATGTATTTGGTATTCTTTTCCGGTATAGGAGCCGGTGAGCTGTTAAATATATGCCATGACGAGATTCACAGACAACTTCACAGTCAACGTCAACATGAAGATAAGTACATGTATTGAAAAGACATCTCTAAATGTTCATTGCGGAACAGCAAAATCCTGTCAGTAAACATCAGACTCAACATTTGAAAGTCTCGGGAGTCCAACTTTTCAGCAATTATCTCTAATAACTCTCACACCTGTCATTACAGGTAACCTTGAACATAACTTCAAACAACAATGAAAGAACAAATTCAAACAACTAGAAATGGAAACTTCAAAATATTATCATGGGAAAAAAGGAAGAAATAGATACTCTAAGATATTTTTGCACACATTCATTAATTAAGATGACATAAGATAGAGAAACTGTATCAAACATTCTAGGGACTAGCAAAAAATGTTGTGTTTTTAGTAACCCAATCGACCCAAGCAAAAAAATTCCTACCCTATCTTTTTTGTCAGCTACTGGCAAGGACATATATTTTACTAGCTACCATCTAAATAATGAAATTCAAAACAGACTTTCTGTATTTCACACTATTAATAGATATAAGGGCTTTGAACAGTGGATGCAATAATAATAAAATTATTGTACTTCTTTGTTCATTTTGTTGATATGCTTGTGCTTCACTGCTTGTGTGACATATATCTGACGATGTGTGTGATTACAATATGATACTGAAAATACCATTTTTTTTACACACTTTGGCTGAATCTATAAAAAAATCCATTCATACTACCCTAATTTTCCCTAACTATTATCAGAAACACAACATTATTTCCTAGCCCTGATCATGAGAAATTCTGTTAAGGAGTAACACAGAACTGTTGACAAAGCCCCTTGTATTCTCAAAGGGTTGGCGATCACCGGGAAACATTGACTTGACAATGAGAAAATCCATGGAATAATTTCCTTAATTGCATTCACTATTTTCCCTATCATAGCCCAGGTCCTTTCAAATACCATCTCATCAACATTGACAACACAACATCAGGTCTTTACTTACAGATACAGTCAATTAAGTGAATGTGACATCCATTGTAGAGGATTAAGAACAAGATTTGAAATTCTAATGAGAAAACATAACATGCATCTCAGAGATTAAGACTACAGGGATTAACAAATCCAGTCTTAATCCATATACATGTATACCGTATATTCTCGAATAAAGTACGCACTTTTTTAACTTTTCAAAATTGAAAAGGTGCTACAAGTTGTTGCCAAAGTTGGGGTGCGTATTTTATTTGAGGTCACTGCACAGAGAAATGGTAAAAAAAGCCTAAAATAAAGCAAGGTGGAGCTACACTTCTAGTAATTTTTCAAAACATGCACATTGTTGTTGTCTTGTAGTTGTCTAAACATGAAACAAAGAAATTGTCTAAACATGATTTACATAAGATTGGCATTTGCATACAATCCTTTTGAGTTAGTGACTTTGACTTGTACAACTAGTTTTTCCTGATTTCTTCTACCAGTTCACAGTGATTTTTATAATTGCAGTAGGCAATTCTCCAGGTTATCTTATGCAAAATAACTGGGGGAAAACATCATAAATTTGAATTTATCCAGTTTAAGGTCTGTTCAAAATTGGTGGAGAAGGGGTGCGTACTTTATTAGAGTTTTTCCATTTTACCTTTCAGTCCCAAAGATCTGTCTAAGACTTGTCCAAAATCAGGGGTGCGTACTTTAATTGGGGTGCGTACTTTATTCGAGAATATACGGTACATATAAACTTCAATAAAGGCAATGTGACATCTGTTGAAGAGTATCACGAACAAGACTTGAAATCCTAATGAGAAAACAGAACACACATCTTAAAGCTTAGGTCTATAGGGTGTATGCTAAGTCTACAAATCCACAATCTTTTATCCAAATATATAAACTTCAATAAAGGAAATGTGGCATCTGTTGAAGTGGATTATGAAAAATATGAGAAAACAGATATTAAGAATGAACAGAACAGTTTAAGTAACAGCTTTATCCAATATTCTATTTATGTAGTCCTTCTTTATCTAATGCCAGCATACTGTAAATTCATCTACATTTCGTAGGGACTAATGTAGCTAGAGAGGAAAGAATGCGTTTCCTGTGTTTCTAGTTCACATAACAACAAATTCAAGACAGAGTGCATGTTAGCTCTATGCTAGAAAATGAGCAACGAACATGAAACCAGCGCAAACATTTCACGACCTTGCAAAGGTTCTATGATTTACAGAAGGACAGGACATCAAGTTGTGACTCCCTCCAATTCTACTAGATGGCGCTTCTTGTAGTCCAGCTATCTTCATGGTGCTTCCAACCTGTGCTGGTTTAGTTGGGGTGAAGTTGAAAGAATTACTGGAGGAGCTAGCCTTGGTTGGGGTCGAACCATTTTGGGGCTTTCTGTTGGGTGGAACAAGCTGGTTCCCCCTGGAAGCGTTAGTATTTTGGTACGGTCCTGGTATTCTTGGTGGTTGTCTGTGTGTGGTGGTACCGGTAAAGGGGAGTTTACCCATTGGCTTTGGCATTGGGAGCAGTCTGCCTTGTTGTCGGTTCTTCACAGCTTGCAAGGACGTGGGTCGGATCTTGTGCTGGTCCATTTTCTTTTGCTGATCAAGTTTGTTGAAGACGGCTTTGTTGTTGTTTCTTATCTTCATAGGGCTAGGATTTTGTTGAGCAACTTGGGTGCGAATATTGCTTCCCCATTGACCATTGTTTGTAGCCTGTAAAGACATCGGTCTGGTGTTATGCTGGTCTGTTTTCTTCTGCTGGTCGATATGACTGAAGACAACTTTCTTGTCGTTTCGAATCTTCATAGGGCTTGGGTTTGGCTGAGCGACTTGGGTGCGCACGTTGCCTCCCCGGCGTCCATTCTGCACGGGTTTTGTCGTAACGCTGTCATTACGAAAAGCATTGGGATGGCCTCTGGACGCTTTGGCAGCCTGTTCTTTCTTTCTGGCGAGCCTCTTCTTTTGTAGGGCATTGAACTCTCTCCAGACGGACATCACGCTTCTGTTGAGGGACGATAGGTCAGAGGTCAGTCCGAGGATGGCCTTTCTTGCACCCTCGTCTGGTTCCTGTCTCACTGTATTTCTGCAGAGAAACAAATATTGGAAGAAATAAAAATTCAACCTTAATTCAATTCAATCTTAAATATTGAAAGAAAAAAAGACAATAAACCACATCGCCAAGTTCTGTGGCTTACATACTTTTCTAGACTAAATCCCTTCCTCTGCAAACTCCCTTTCCCGGCATTGGAGAACCTTAGCCAACTTTGAAACTAGCGAATAAGCGCCCCCTTAAAATAAAAGCCAGCCCTGCTCGAAGTGTGCAAAGAAGGCTATACTGATACCAGGAATTAATCTCCATGCAGATCTTGCAGTGGTTTAAGAGCATCATAGGCTGGGGAAGGAGTTTAGCCGGAAAAGGAGTTTTATTTCGCAGTTGAATAAAACTCCTCTGCCAGCTAAACTCCTTCCCCAGCTTATGATACTATCTTAAACCATCGCAAGATCTGTCTAGAGATTAACCAGGAATGTCAAAATGCATCTTAAGATACAGACAATGCATGATATACTGACATCTGTTGAGCCGTAGTGAGAGCTTCTTGTTCCATCTGGTACAGCTGGGAGGAGGAGAGGCTGTCCATAAAGTTGTCCAGGCCCTGAGAATTGGGAAAGGCACAGGATTTAGAAAAACTATCATACAGTATATGCTGTCACAGTAAATGAATTTAACTTTGCAATGGCTTGTGCCTTGCAACAGGGTTGGGCAAGTTCATTGGTCTTATTGCCCAGTGCCAGTCGTAACTCCTTGTTACTGTAATTAAAGCATTGTTACATCAAAGTATTTTCTTGCTGCAAGTAAAAATGCAAGGGAATATGTCATTTAAAGTTCTGGTAGTGAACAATTACATTGACACAATGGCATGACAGTGTTTTTCACATCCATCTAATCTTAAGATGATACAAGTAAAAAAATTGCCTTCTGCAAGCAAATCAATTTTTCTGAAAAGTAAAACCTGTGAATCCTCCTGGTCTGAGTGTTCAGCTGTGCTGGTTTCCCTGGACTTGTCTGTGGAGCCACAATCATTTTGTTCATAGCCTAAGAAAGAATTAGAAGAGGGCAACATTGATTGTTATAGAATACTTTCACGAGTGAGTAGACATTCTTATTGCCTATAGAGGGACTGCAAATACATTTTTGTACAATTCATGCATATTTTTTCTTGTACTTAGGCCATGTTGATTTGATTATATGGATGACATCCTCCGGGAACTCCAAAACTGATGCGAGCGAGCGAATAAAAAAAAAGTTTGGCAAAAAAAAAAAGTTGCCTTCAGTATGAAATCAAAGTGGCCAGGAAGGTTGAACATAGGACTAAACACACATAGTATGGTATACCAACAGTCAGGTGTAGGGACCCGTACATCATATGGGTGCAAAACATTTTTTTCTTCTTGGACCAATCCGAAAAAAAAAAAACAGACCTGAAAAAAAACCAGAGGAACAGGTTTCGCCAATTACAAAATGGACACACTATGTCGGCAGCCATTTGGGGTCTAACCGGGGGGCCAAGATGACAACAAGAACGAAGTCAAGTAGAGTTTATAGTCAATTGCACCAAGTTTCTACAGTCAAAGGTACGGAGACAGTTAGCCTTTATTACATGGAGATGGGATTTTAAAATGCAGTGGGAGTCCAATAATCCACCAAACAGATTCCTTTGTAGCAAAATTGACCAATTACCATTGTCTTGAGTATTGCCAGTTCTCAAGTTTCCACAGACAATCAGGTCCAGGTTCATGTCCGGACCTGGAAATGATCCTCTGGACCTGAATTTTCTGTACTGGTACCTCCCCCAACCAACAATAGATTTTTTCTTTCTGTCCTTTCACATCTTATTCTTTGACATTAGATTCATTTTGGCATCCTATGGCATTAGTTATCTGTTTTCTGATACTTTTTTTTTAATCTACGGAATATTTGTGCTCATTTTACAGCTGCTTTGCACAATTTATTGTGTGGTCGAAAACTTTTTTTTTTTTTGGAAATGGCCAAAAATTGGTGCGAGCGCGGATGTCATCCATATAATCAAATCAACGTGGCCTTATGTGTAATACAATTTTAAAGATGGGCAGCTTTGGTTATTTCTCTAAGTGCTTGTTTATGCACCCAAATTAGTAAAACACCATATATCAGTATGGAACATTTTGTGAAGATCACCAACAAGGGTTTAAAACGTAGGATTATTTGATGTTTACCACCATAATACCTGTAATACCTTGTTGTGGAGCATTCTGGTCTGCTACATCAGCACAGTTTGATCTTTCCCTTGTTTCTTGTGCGTCAGGAACAGGTGTATCCAGACTACCTTCATCCTTTTGTCCAGCTTTCTTCTCGGCATTGTCATCTCCTCCGCCGGACCTTCCTTCCTTAACTTGTGACTCAGTGGACACTGTTTCTGGAGCTGCTACTTGTGCATCAGAAGAAGATATATCATTCTGTCCAATTCTTTCCCCATTACAATCAGTCCCAGGTCCACTCGCTGACCTTTCTTCCTTTCTTTGCAACTCAGTGGACAGATCTGTTCCAGTAGTAGAGTCATTACTGCTATGGATCACAGCCTTTTCAGAGACTATTTTCTCAATGATGGTGGACAGAACATCTCTGGCCACCTCTACCTCTGGTACTGAAGATATTTCACTGCTTGGCACAGCTTTGTGCTCTGTTGTGATGACTTTCTCTTCTGCTGCACTAGTGTTGTTGTCAGGCTCTCTCAGTGGTGCTGAAATGCCATCACTTGCTCCTTCAACCATTTGTAGCTCTCTGTTTGGGGGGATCAGGTCATCAGCAGAACTAGCTGTTGCTTTTGTGTCTTTGGCAGTTTCAATCTCATCCTGCTTCTGTGGTTTAACGGTCGCCACTGTCACTGTTTTAATGTCACTTGCTTGTACGGCACTTGACACAACACTACCTCCACTTGTATGCTGATTTGCTATGTCACATGTATTTGCAGTGCTTACTGCTACTTTAGCTTCCAGTACTAGGGAGTGTTTGTTATCAGCTATGATGCTACTTGTGACATCTTTCTTGTTTTCTTCTTGCCGTTGACTGTTGGTATGATTCACACTTTCAGTTGATGTATTAGTCCCAGCATCTGTCACCTTGTTGTCTGATACTTTATCTTCTTCAGCTAGGATGTTGCCTGTGCTTATTTCGTCATCTTGTTCCTGCACTGGACCGTGAGTATGACGGGTAGCGTCAGTTGACAAGGTTTCCACTGGGTCAATATCAATTGACACTATTACCACCTCATCTTGTGATACAGTCGTCTTTTCTTCATCGACTGCTGTAGATGTAGTTGTTATATCTTCTTGTTTCTGCACTAGACTGCAGACATCTTGTGATACTGTCGTCTTTTCTTCATCGACTGCTGAAGATGTAGTTGTTATATCTTCTTGTTTCTGCACTAGACTGTTAGTAAGACTAGTTTCTTTAGTTGGCAAGATTTCCACTGTGTCAACTTTTGTAGTTGCCACATCTTCTTGTTCCTTCAGTAGATTCTTAGTAAGACTGGTACCTTCAGTTGACAAGGATTCCACTGTGTCAACTTTTGTAGTTTCTGCAGACAACTTATTTCCTGACACGGCTTTCTTTTCTTCAGCGACTGCTGTAGATCTAGCTGTTATATCTTCTTGTTCCTTCACTAGATTGTTCGTAAGACCTTCAGTAGACAAGATTTCCAATGTGTCAACTTTTGTAGTTTCTGCCGCCACCCCATTTCCTAATGTTGTCTTCTTTTCTTCATCAAACACTGCAGGTAAGGTTGTTACATCTTCTTGTTTCTGCACTAGATTGTTTGTAAGACTGGTACCTCCAGTTGAGAAGGTTTCCACTGTGTCAACTTTTGTAGTTTCTGTTGCCACCCCATTTTCTGATGTGGTCTTCTTTTCTTCATCCAACACTGCAGGTAAGGTTGTTACATCTTCTTCTTTTTGCACTGGACTGCTGTCACCACTTGATGCAACTTGAGCACCATCAACATTTGCAGTAGTGTTTGAGTGTTTCTCCTCTTTTGGTACAGCTACCTGCACCCCTTCTTGCTTTTTCTTTGTCTTCTTGCCAAACTTAGGAACATACTTGGCCTCTTGCTTGCTGGAAGGAGTTGTCCCTGAAGCCTTTTGAACTGAAGATGATTTGTGAACATTTGTAGTCTGATTTTCAACTGCCTCTCTGGTTTCTGTATTTCTATCACATAATATGATGCTTTCAATTTGGTCAACATCTTTGTCAACATTATCTGCGTTATATTCAATCTTGCACTTTTCTTTGCTATCATCTATTTTTTGCAAGCCCTGAGCGTTTTCCTTTGTGATTTCAGCATCATTCTCCTCCAAGCAAACTTTCTTGTTACTCCTTGTCGACATCTTCCTTTTAGTCTTCCTGCTTTTCTTGTCCACTTCAGTGTTGGAAGAAGATGTTTTTGGGTCATGGTTGGGTTTTTTCTTCACTGACGTACAACTGCCATTGTCTTCATCTTCTGTGTGACACAAAACATGACATTTTCAAAAGAGCATCAGAAATTCCAGGGTTGGACAAGTTTAGAAAGATTCCCTTGCCATATTGAGCAAGTACATAAAAAAGCATTCAACCAAATCACTGTACATCATACAAAGCAGCTGTAAAATGAGGAAATATATGCCGTAAATTGCCCCCAAACAGTTTCAGAAAATGGTTAATAATGTCATAGAATGCCAAAGTCGATCCCATCAAGGAAGAAGTGAAACAACAAAAATGAAGATTACATGTGCATCGTACCTAGGATGTCATGGTTTGTTTTGGTCACCCTTCCTTACCACTAAGATTTCATATTAAAAGACAACTTTTTTTTGGTGGTGTTGGTGGGATGGAGGATTTTTTATTTGCACTCTTGCATCAGTTAGGGGGTTCCCAGAAATGTGCCTGTCATCCATATTATCAAATCGACATGGCCTTAGGTTAATAACCTAACTCAACTAGCCCTAACCCAGTCTTTGAGTAGTTAAAGGATCACAGGTTGTCCTTGGACACATCCCAGTTCCAATCTGTCATAGGAGATCTCCAAATTGTAGGACTCTTGGACAATCCAGGATTTTCCGGAATCACAATCTCTCCCCTCAAACATATAACGTTACATACCTGCAATGTTTTTCACACATACCAACAAAATGAATTTAAGATAAATGGAGTTTGTTAAATTTCTCAAGAGATTCTACCTCACCTGTCAAAGGCCGTTTCTGTCCGCGTCTTCTCAGTTTTCTTTTCCCAGCAGCAGAATTCTCCATTTCTTATTCTGATGACTGACAATCTCAAGTCAAAAACAAACACAACACGGCAAATTCAAGTTCGCTGCTGTGTTGGTAGTTTCGCGCCAAAAACTTCCTTGCAGACGACAGTCAGAGATTTCTTCGACCCACGAAATGGCATTCGGCGCGTTTGTAATGTAAATGTTGACCTAACTCGTAAACTTGAGTGTAAAATTAGTCTACACGTATAGATCTACGGCAAATTTGAGTGAATCTTAGGCACAAAACTCTGTCGAAAGTTCACCAACTGCAGTCCGAAGCAAATCTTCTGTCCAAGATGGCGGCGCCTACAAGACCGTACCATTGGTATCAAAGGGGTGCACGGCCCTGTGGCTACTAGTAAATATATGGCAGACATCATTGGGAACCCTAAAACTGATGCAAGCGTTAAAAACAATTTGGGCAAAGAAAAGTGGCCTTCATTCAATGCATTTTAAAATCGAATTAATCAGGAATGTTGAATAAATGACTGACCACACAGAACATGGGATACAAAACATAACAGTTAACTTTAAATTCTTTATTTTTGTTCTTTCATATCTTGATCTTGTTGGAATGAAAATTGATGGGTGCACGGATATCAATGTCAGCCATATAATCAAGTCAGTGTGACCTAAGTAACTAAAAAGTGCTTAGACATGTGAGAAGACAAAATCATTTTTACTATCAACTTTACTCCAGTAGTTTTGGTTGTGTAACATTTTGTTTCCCCTCAAAAACACTTTCAAACAATATTCCTGGCAATCTATGGCGACTAATAAAAAAATTAAGGCACTCATGCAGTTGTCAATAGCAATATTTTATTCCACTGTAATTTAAATATTGATACTATCAACTGTATCAACTTTGAGTCTGCCTTCAATGAGCTTTTTTTACTAATAACAGCACACCTCACTGTAAAGGGGCAGTGGGCTGTTACCCAGTGTGTCTACGGCACAGTATTGGAAGGCGGAGCCCATCCCTCTCCTTCCACCACCTTTTATTTCCCTAACAAAAGTCAGCTACCCATCTGAAACCTGGGTGGAGTGAGGAAGTGACTTTTCCAAAGGGCACAATCGGTCAAGGGATTCAAACCCAGTACCTTTGTTTCCTGGACCAACACAATGGCCCATAAATACATAAATATGAACCCATATTTCTGAATAAGTGCACACCCCACCCTTTGGTACTCTTCATTACAATGTACCAGCACAGGCATATCTGAGAACATGCAATCTTTACATGTTACACAAAATACTGTGCATTGAAAGACTTGACATGACTTATCACCCAACCCACACTGTGCCACACAAATCAAAATTGTTGATATGCTGTTGGAAAATCCAAATGTGTAAAATTGTACACCCACTAAGTTGATTTGACTTAATGACAAAACGTTTGGCATTAAAAGATCATTTAGAATGTTCAAAAATGATAGCCCATTTGTGGTTACATTTCCTTATTCAAAACTATAAACACATTTCTAAATCTTCTATCATAATAATGCACATTTTTATAAAATCATAGCAAAAATAAATATATCTGTACAGCAAATGAGGACTATTTTTTTTACATATCATATTCAGAAAAGCCTTACAAAAGTTTATATTACAATATCACCATTCAAAATCTTCACTAGGATGACATGATTTCAAATTGTAAAATTTGGGTTCCTCATTTCTAACAATTACAGACTATAGCCCATTACAAAGCTCACCAACAACAAGACCTACTGTAAATATACTAGTATGTTTTATTATTACTAGATTCTCACCTGAAATTGCTCTATTATACTAATAATTGCAAAATGCAAAATTAAAAAAGTTTGGCAGAAAATCTAATAAAACGGAGGGTAATTTTTCTTTATAATACAGGCACTCTATGTAGAGCTATATACAAGAGTATATACACTAAAATAAGGAATGTTTGCTAAAGAAGATTACAAGGGATTTTTAAAATCAAAAGCCTTGATCTCAAAAAATGACTTTTGTCATGATGTATCAATTTCTAAAAGGATATAAAGTACATAACGTTAATTATGTAATTTCATCAATAAGATAAAAAAATTGTACAAAAATGTCTTCTCTAAACATTATAGTCTGGCGGTTTTTCTCGTGTTTTTCTCAGCATTATCTGCGAAACGGCAAAGACCGACACGGCCACGTGGAACGCGATCTGGTACATGTTCCGTAGCTCCATCAGCTGGAGGTTACAGAGGAACACGCCGACACACGACACACAGGCTGCGATGTTCCGCCACACCATGTTGAACAACAGCAGGTAGCACTGGGGGAGATTAAGAGTATGATTAGAAAAACGGTAGTGATATTTTCTAAGGGCAAGGTCAATGTAAGGCCATTTGACTGTGACCTCTAGGCAATGAACTCTAAGTTGTTCAAATCTTTCTTTTCCTTTTGTTCACACCTATATATGGGAGTGTTTGAATTTAATGAACAACAGCAGGTAGCACTGGGGAGAGTGAGAACATGATTAGAGAAATCGTTAAGATTTTTTCTGAAGGGATTAATTCAATGTACGGCCATTTGACCACCTCTAGGCAGTGAACTATGTTGACTTTCTCAATCTACACAGTATCAACCCAAGTGACAGAGGATGCTGGCCAGCTGCCATCAAGCCCCTTCATCTACATGCAAGCACGTCTAACCCCCACAGGATGGGGAACAACAGATGTTAAACCAGAGAGTGAGTGAGTGTGAGTGATAGCGGTGTATATTGGTTTTGAAGGCTTGAAGATATAGCAGTTTTCATATAATACTCTGAATCTGAACGAGTAGTGAGTTCAAATCCTATAAATTGCCCTTACCTGTATGAAGCACAGTCCACAGGCTATCCAAAAGTTTGCTATTGCGTAGTTGTCATAATCACTGAAATTCTGTGGAAGAAAAAATTTTTTTTACTCGAACAATTGCATCAGTTTCTGGATTCGCAGATGTGTCATCCAAATTTTTAAAATCAAATCAACATGGCCTAATATAAATCATGTTTAGTACGGTAATGTCATGGTGTAAGTCACATAATGCAATAGAATTGTTAAGATTTTTCAATCAAACCGTTAACATTTGATGTCACATTGACTGATATACAAACTCACGTCCACATCGTTGATTATGTGAATGCCCCTGGCCAGGTTGAGGGCTCCACACAGGATGTTCAGCACCAGGGACAGGAACCCCAGCCAGCCAATCGGCATCAGCCTTCTTCTGGGGCCTGGGGAATAGGGTACAGTGACTGTTAACTTCTTTTTTTTTGCAATTGTCACAAAATCTATTTGTTGGTTCTCAGACTGTAAAACATAATGATGAAATGTTACTTTGAAAGCAGAGTCTGTACTTTACTACCAACAGTTTCAGGGAGTGAATGTACATGTACATGCTACTTTTGCCTCCAGTTCACAGTTTTCATCTTGACCGCTACCTAATTTCAGATGAAATGTGACCCACATCTTTCTCCAGATCACTTTTGGCCTTAGCAATTCTGTGTTTATATTTACCAACATGAACAGGAAATGAAGACTTTTCAATAGTTTCTTCTAAGTACCTGTATCAAAGTACAACCCACCGTTCTGCCTGTGTACGTGGTTCTGTTGGGGAGGTGTTTCCGGTACAATCGGCCCCAGATCTGAGGGGTGGATGTGGTGGGGGGGTCTCAGTTTCACCTCCTGACTCATGGCTGTCAGGTTCATCCTGGTGGTCAGGGTTCTGGGGTTGTTGTACCTCTGCTTCGTCTTCTGTATACTGTTGTCTACAAAACAAAACAACAAACAGTTTATGTGACTTTCTGATAGCTTTCCTGTTACCTATTAGGAAAATCATCACAGTCGAAGTCTGGGGTTGTTGTACCTCTGCTTTGTCTTCTGTATACTGTTGTCCGAACAAAACAAAAAACTGTTTATGTGACTTTTTCTAAACATTCCAGTGATTCAAATAGCTCTATCCTGTTAGGTATCACAGTGGGAGTCTGGGGCTGTTGTACCTCTGCTTCGTCTTCTGTATACTGTTGTCTTAACAAAACAAAAAACTGTTTATCTGACTTTTTCTAAACATTCCAGTGATTCAAATAGCTCTATCCTGTTAGGTATCACAGTGGGAGTCTGGGGTTGTTGTACCTCTGCTTCGTCTTCTGTATACTGTTGTCTGAACAACAAGAAAAAAAAGAACTGTTAAAACAACTTTTTGTAAACATTCTAGCTATTCAAATAGTTCTATTCTGTTTAATGTTAGGTATTAGGGAAATCATCACAGTGGAAGTCTGGGGTTGTATCTTTGTCTTCTGTATACTGTTGTCTGAACCCAAAAAATCAACTTCATTACATTTACAATGATAGTTTATACAATGAAAATTGTTATTTTCAATAAGATCACCAGTACCTACATCCCAAGAGAGAGCGATACAGTGTTATACCGTGCCATTGGGGTTCTACTACCCCTTACGGGGTACCTACCCTTACTTACAGCTAAATACTAGTATAACGAAGATGGGAATGTGCCAGGTCTCCCATCCGGGTGAATGATGCACATCACGGTGTGGGCGTGTGGCTAATATGACAGGGAGGTACGCCAGGCCAAAAAAGACCTCATATACTTACCAAACTCAATAAAGGAGAACGGTCTGACAGCCTTCTCTACTTTCTCGGGGTCGTAGGTCGTGATGAACTCCTTCTGTAGCTCATCCAGGAAACAGAAGGCCAGCACGGCCGGGTAGTCATGGTGACACAAGGTCAGGTAGGTCACCGTGGGAGAGGAGATGAAACTGGGAAACAGAAAAGCTCAAAGTCAGTTAACTCTCTAATGGTATGTACTCTTGGTATGTCCAATTTTGTCAAAATAAGAACTATTATATTTCTTTCACTAAGACCTACAAGTTTGAAAAGCTTTGAAGACTTTGAATTTTGTGTAATTTGAGACAGCTACTTTGAACTTGAAATATGGCCATATGGATAGTAACATTTGATGGCAAGGTACATTTGATTATAAAAACAGAACTACGTAACTACTAACATTGATGATCATTTTTTGGAAAGAACCTTTGCACAGCTAAGCAGACGTTATACTTATGGCCATCAAGCCATCAGCTCATATGGTATGGGTATGCTAAATGTTTAGAGTTACATGAATAAGAGATATTACAGTAAATGAGTAGAGTATTATTTTACAGCATGTTTACTTTAGTACTTGTCCATTCAGCTGTATGTGTAGTGTATGTTCCCAGGCTTGTTTCAACAAACCAGAAACCCTCTCAACAAAGGTTCCAAAATGGAGGAAATACTAACTTGTTGAGGAATAATAACAAAATGTAGTTTTGCAATTGTTACAGCCTTCGTTTTTTTGTACAGTAAAGATTCTTTATTGTTTGTCCCCTTCACAATTATGTTTTCTGTCATTCTTGTCTGAAAATAAAAAAAAATTGATACTCACTAAATACAGTAGCCGTCCATCTTTGCAACACATCTGTCCGGAAACTGATTCAGCTTCTTGGACATAATCTTGGCGGTTTTCTTGCAGTTCTGCAGGTCTGGACTGGGATCGAAGTCTGTAGATGCGGAGAGGGGAAGACCGTCTCGCCATCGGTATATTGTTGCTGAGATGACCATGATTGTCTTTGGTGTGAAGAGAAACAAACTGGAGACTGGATGCTACACTACCTAAAAGTGGACACAAAAAGAGAAAATAAACATTAAATGAGTTACCTGGGACAAATAAGAGGGACCAGATAGCTAGTTACCAGTATCCACTATACAAGTAAACCGTTATTTATAAACTACAACGCTATATAGTGAACAATGCGCGAGAATTTTTTATCTGTCTTAGTCTCACTCAGACAACAAGTACTAGTATTCACAGTGGAAAACAACATGAATATTGCTTTCTTTTAGAGGATATCGAGTTGAGCTTATTGCAATTGTTTCAGACATTTTGATTAAACGGTGTGAAAATCCAGCTGGGGAAAACCACGCCCCTCTTTTTTGTAGACAACATCCAAGCGTTTGAACAATCGCTCCTGATCAAAACCTGGCAAAATCATCTAGCTTCAAGGTATCGTCTATGTCGAGTTATCATTGTTCATCGTTAAGATATTTTGCATCTACAGGAATATTGAACCGGTGAAATACGCAAACAGGTAGCTAACAAAATAAAAAATTTAGTCCAATATTTTGAAGTGAAAAGATCGTTTAGCAGGCATTCTAAGCAAAATTCTCACACCAGTTTTACATGTACGTGAACAGTATTCATTATCCTTGCTTCTCCTACCACAAAATATAAAATATAGTGTGAATTTTACCTGGAAAGTCGCCGAGAAAACACGAAAATATAAAACGCCTCAAACTTTTTTCAATCCATCCGCCATGTTGGCCGCGTGTACTAAGCATGCGCACTAACGCTCAGACTGGAAGTTCTGACTAATATATAGGGGTGGTCCAAAAACAAATGATCGTAAATGATCATAAATACTTTAGTACTGAATGAAATATAATAATTATTTACTTTATATAACATCTATTTTCAGGACAAAGATTCGACATTATGGCCTATTTTATAATTTGTAGTTGAAAATAAAATTTTTGAACATACCTGATTTGTAATGGTCACTTCCATATCACATGACTATCTTTGGTGACTTCCTGATCTGACTGCCAGGCATCAACATATCCTAACATTTCTTGAAGAAAAAGGACCAACACTGCACCATTCAGCATGAGGTTCCGTTTCTGTGGGGAGCTGGACTGCCCAGACTGGGTCTTGGCCGAAATCAGCATCCTCTCCAAACTGACCTCTGTGAAAATGAAGCTTCTTTGTGTCCAAGTGGTCAAAGACTTGCTTGGACAGTCCATAGACTATGACAAAGTCCACAAGCTCACAGCAGATGCTAAATACGAGGCAGGAGATGTGAAAGCCAGTATTGCTGCTTTGTCTTTCATCCTATCGAGTGCAGCGAAGTACCAAGTCGACGGCGAGTCTCTAAGCAACGAGCTACAGCAGCTTGGCTTACCAAAGGAGCATTCCAGTTCGCTGTGTAAGACCTACGCGGACAACTTGAGCAACCTACAGGCGCAGTTCATGCGACAGAGTCTGAAACTGTCCCAGCTCGAGTCCGCAGAATGGCGGGTGGACTACATCCTGAGCTCGAGCGAGTTACAGGAGGTGCAGGAACCGATGGTGCAGCTGAGGTTTAGGGTTCGAAACCCGGACACGGGAGACGTCACGCCACATTCGTTCAACATGACCGCAGACAAGTTCAGGTTGTTTCTGAGTGAACTGAAGCAGGCACACCAAGTCATGGGAGGACTGGCCTTGTAACCTTGGGCCTTGAATGGAAAACTGTTATGAGAAAGCTGAAACACCGTTATATATGACCTCCTTTGATCAATATCGACGATGGTAAAATTCTAATTGATATCAGCCCTACAGCATTCGCTGTGGCTAAACATTTGAAACACAGTGTATCTGCTGTATTCAACAAAGGAACCAATTTCGTCATTTTCAAAGCAAGAGAGACTTTGAGAAAAAGCAAAGCGGTTGAAAATAAGATTTTTTCAATGAGTTTCAACTTCCAGCTGTGAAATGTTCAAGATAGCAAATACTCAAGCAACTGGATAGATTTTGGTCTGGGTAATTGCTATCTTGTGCATCTTATTACCTGTATGATGGTATGAAAGGATTTTTGTGAAAACAGGTTTAACATTATAAATATGACTGAGGAAAACCCAATTTTTGTTCATAGCAGACCGACCAAATGGTATGATTTACAAACAAAAATTAAAAGATATCGAATTTGAACCTTGTATCAATAGATGTTTTATGTGCCAAGCCATAGACGTGTATGTGAGATGTTACATTTCAAACTTTAATTGTGCTGAAATATCAATGATGATGAGTATTACAATTATTACTATTACATGTACATGTACATGTAACTAGGCAGATCTACCATGAAATGACTTTCCTGCAGTTAATAAACTGGACTTTTTTTGGTACATTGATGTATGTACACTTGTCTCATTTCTCTTCCTTTTCGAAAATTAGGTCCTACCATACCATTAGGTTTACATTGACATAGCCTGTTGCTTTCACCTGGGAGAGTAGATTTCTATCATGGGAGGCATATATGAAATGAGTTTTATGATGAAAGAACTGACGTTCTGAAATAAAGATTGAGGATGGTTATATTCATGTTTTATAAGAAGCGTTGATATAAATAGAGGTTCAGTACAATGTATATGGGTATATACAAACAGGTACGACTTACAAAATACACATTATGCCACCCCTATATTACAGTGGATAGACCCAAATCACGTGAACAGAGGCTGACATGCCAGGCCCCATTTTCTCAACTGCTGATTGGCTGAAAAGGTAAAGTGATCATTACTGGAGCGATCTGATTGGCTACCCGATTAAATTCCCGATCAGGGAAGCCCGTAGCGTGGCCTAGTGAGAGAAGGGAAGCAACTTCTTGTCTATCTGCTTTTAAGCGCTTTGTTGCGGTGTTTTCTGGCTTTAGTTGTCTTCAACGAAACATCACAGGTATTTTCTTGATCTTATGCCAATATTTCCTACTAGAATAATTTTCTAGCATCGAATGTGCGGGTTCCCTTTGAAAATTTCGCTGCTGTTTAGACTTGCATGCCCACGGCAGTTGCCATGTGGCACTATTGGCATGTGTGGTTGGTTGCATCATTTTCTATGTTCAATATGCTGCACTTACACTGAACTAAAAACTGTCCATGTACCATGCTCCTAATTACGTATTACAGCTTGGTATTTCTGTATCTACCTCAAGAATATAAAATATGTTTCACCTAAAAGATTATGGGCGTTGTTTTGTTTTGGTGGTGCACAAGCATGGTGGTAAACACTCTTGATGAACAAAAACAAGCCTTCTCAGAAATTATTCGGAAGTTAAGTTCTCAGTCCACGTTTGAAAGCGTTGCTGATGTAACAGATCTTTTAACTAACGTTCCTTATCGTCTGATCTAACGAAAACAACATGTGTCCGGGGCTATTTTGGTCCAGCATGCAGCAAGACCTTTCTGTGCACATGGTCAAGCGTAACGATGATTTCTATCCCCAACTTTCGCTCGATTTTTAATTCTTTCTGACAACAACTGTTGTGCAAAGGTTTGAACCTCTTATTCATGAAAGAAATAGGATAAAGGTCTGCAGTATGTTAGGTTAAAGTCTAAGGGTTCATAGGTAGGTCAGCTCAAGTCAGTTTCATCAACAGTTTGATTGACACGCCCCGCCGCCTGATAGCCTAGATATGACCCCGCCCCCTCCATGACCTACAACTGTTGCGTCAGCTTGTCTTGCATCATTCACTGGTTAATAATAGTTAATGATAGTTAATGATAAGGCTAGTTCACCTTTATCACTGGAATAACCTATATAGGCTAGATAGGGCCATGGAAGATCATCCCATCATGTTTAACTATAAAGCTCTGGACAAACCCCACAAACCAACTATGTCTGTATGCTGACCAAATGGAGCGAGACTCCTACCTTACTGAAGAACTCTACTCTACTCTATATATAGTCTTTGGAAAGTCCTATAGCTGCATTCAGTCTTGTTTCATATCCCCATATACCCTAGGGATATGAAGAAAGACTGAATGCAGCTATAGGACTTTCCAAAGACTTTAGATGCAGAATACAGTGACTGATGATGATGATGATGATATGGGGATTCTAAGTCGACCGACTGACAGTAGTTTTAAAGTTCAAATTCAAACTATCTGTGAACTTAATATCCCTATTACTTTTTGATACAATAAATATAACGTTAGGCTACCCTGCAGATAAAGGTGAACTAGCGTTAGTTATCATCATCATTTGTTTACATAAACAAACAATGAAACCTTTTGATGCCACAACAAATGACAAATAGAATGTGTGCAAAAAAGTTGGGTTGGGATTGGGGTCAAGGGAAGTCATTGCCTCTCTTGGCCTAAATTCCAGACATGCCAGCCTCCATGTGGTTAGGAAAACGCACTGGCACTTGTGATTTATCAAGGAATATCTATCTTTAAAAGGATGAAATATGCAATTGCTTCCGTCAACTGGTATAAGGTCATATTAATCTTAGATAAAGATTCTGAGCTCTTTATATAGGCTGATATGAACCATCGATAGTATAAACGAATTGAAATTGAGGTTGTAGAAAATATTATGATCATAAAATTGTGTGCATACACCACAAGATACACATTGACAATATCGAATATGAACTAAATTTGCTTTTTTGACCAGCTATTTTTTTGCCACTACGAGGCCCAATCAACTAGCTGGGGTAAAACCTAAAATAATTAGGTCAGCGAAGGCTACCAAACAACATTTTTAAGACAGTGTCTCTATCTCTGTCTGTATGCTAAAGTATATGTGAATTTGCAATGTTGAATAAACTGCTATCTTCACTCTGCAGGTCCAACATGTGTGGCATATGGGCGATATTCGGCAGTGACGATGACGTGTCCAAGCAGTGCGCGAGTGCTCTCCGGATCGGCCACCGCGGCCCCGACTGCTTCCGCCTCGAGAACATCAACCACTTCAAGAACTGCTGCTTTGGCTTCCACCGATTGGCCATCGTGGGCGACACCTACGGCATGCAGCCAATGAGAGTCCACAGATACCCCCAAATATGGCTGTGCTACAACGGAGAGATCTACAACTACAGACGGGTGAGTTGGAATTTGGATCTGAATAGCTTCTTCGGGTTAGTAGGTTAGTAGCAGGACTCACAGTCTCCAGGACTGTTCCCTCCATCCTGGGACAGAAATTTGCTTGTTGGGACAGACAAAAATTCCGTCCTTAAAATCTGAACTTCAGTACATACAATTGATGAAAATGTGTTTTCATATAAAGCTTAAAAGGACAGTTTTACATCATGAGCTCCCAAACAATGAGAGGGACAGAAAAAAATTTAAAGCTGGAGACAGCCCTGGTTAGTAGTAAGGTTCTTTTTTTTAACTACCATAACACACAAAGATGTAAAATCTCTCTAACATCAGAGTCCTCGCCAACACAGTTCAGAGTACTGTTTCTAAGGGTTTTAAGATGCACTTTTCTAGTAGGAGGTTGCCTAAGATGCCTTCTACACTGTGAAAAATACTGGCGAGAAACATGTACATCATCATCATCATTATCTTCTACCCTTCTTGCCAGTGGTATGCCCCCATTGTCGTCCATATTTTTTTTCCGTGGCTGTCTGTTGCACCCCCTTCCATCCGCAACCAAAGTCTTTCTCCAAGTCTACCAAGTTTGACTTTAACTCTGAGACTGTGACAACTATGACAGTGAGGCAAAGCAGAAGGGGATTGAAGTCTCTCATCTCTTATTCACTATCTGTTATGTCACAGGTGGCCGAGCAGTTTGGGTTTAACTACGAGACTGACTGTGACGGTGAGGCCATCATCAGCCTGTACATGCACGGTGGGATTGAGTTCGCTGCTAAACACCTGGATGGAGTCTTCGCTTTCATTCTGTTGGACACACAGCAGAAGAGGGTGAGTACTAGTAGTGATCAAATCCTATACAGTCAAAACTGCCCGAGAAGACCATACAAAATTGTGATTGTAGGGTGCTAGATAAGTCAGCTACTAGTACGATAATCATCACAGTTATTGCTTTGTAGGACAAATATGGTATTGCAAAAAGTCTTCATGTTGTTTCAAAGTTTGATTGTCTATCACAATTAGCAGGTCAAACAATAAGACAATGCGAGTGGCTGCATGTCTGTCAAATTTTGGCATTTTTATGTTTTTATTTTGCATTTCTATGTTGTAATGGAGGTGGGTATGGCTATGCGATAATCTATTGCAAAGATATGGCAAATCTTGTGGTAAAATATCTGAACAAGTTTATTCCTGTTCCAGGTGTACCTTGGACGGGACACGTACGGAGTCCGCCCCATGTTTCGCCTGCTGAAGGACGATGGCTTCCTGGCTGTCTGCTCAGAGGCGAAGGGTAAGCACTGACTGTAGTAGTACTAGTAGCAGTGGTAGTAGTAGTAGTAGTACTAGTAGTAGTGGTGGTAGTAATAGTAGTTGTTGTAGTAGTAGTTGTAGTAGTACTAGTACTAGTGGTAGTGGTAGTAGTAGGTAGTAATAGTAGTAGTAGTAGTAGTAGTAGTAGTAGTAGTAGCAGTGGTACTGGCTGACGTTTTGATGCCCATATGCTGAGTGGTAAACAGATAAAGCAGAATCTATGCCATTAAATCTTTGGTATGATTTGGTCAGGGATTGAACCCATGACCTACCATATGCAAGGTGAGTCCCTCTATCCAACAGGCCCAACCTGATTAAGGAAAACATAAATAGATGACTAATTGTTTGTTTGTTTTGTTTACGACAGGCTTGATGGGACTGAGCCACGGCCATGACGACCATGAGGTCAACATCGACCCCTTCCCGCCGGGTCACTTCGAGACCTACGACCTCAGCCCCAACGGCAAGGTCACCTTGAAGGAATGCGCCAGGTTCCACAAGATCGGAGACATGCCCAAATATGATGCTCTTGTCAAGCCACTGGGTAAGTGTGAAACTGTTTGGACAATATTCTATTTCTTGTCACTGATGAAAGGTAATAAATACTACACGAAACATCTGACCATTTCCAAAGTCTATAGAACTGCTTGAGTACTGTAAATACAGAAACTTTCACGATGGATTAATGTTCGCGGTTTTCGTGGTGGCTGCTTCACCACGAACTTAAATCCACTGCGAACATTTTTCCATGGCAGTAAGAGACTACAGTGCATGGTGCTACCGCTAACTTAAAACCACCGCGAAAAGTCCTTTTTCCCGCTGCCGCAAAAATAAATCCCTGCGAACTTAAAAATGCATTTACAGTAACTGTTATGTTTGCAAATACGGAATATAAATGCTATATTATGATTCATAGCCACATCCGCATTTGAGGACAGCCACACCTCGAGCATGTGAAAGAACCCAAGTTGCACTTATCGAAAAGAGTAGGGGTCCTTCCTAGATCAAATTAATCTGTCCAGATATGCAGCTTGTACTGTTCAGTACAAACCAGGTGTGTTACGCCGAGGGGTGGTTGACCATGCATGCAATACAAACAAACTGAAGTTGCTGT
>NC_049988.1:17499112-17555331 GCF_000003815.2 Branchiostoma floridae
GTCGGATTGGCTGCCTGTTGTCAGGTACACGCCAATCATGCTGTGTATGTTTTGATGTTAAGTTAGGATTTCTGAGAGCTGTATCGTAGTAACACTCTTTATATTAAATAACCTTATTTGTACCAATGTGTACTAATATCTTTATCTCTATTTACTTTTAGTAGCTTCATGTCAATTTCCTCGAAGAAGAATATACATATTTTTGTCAGTCAATTAACTCACAGGCCGTTCAGTGTGATGTAACCAGCTACTGCCGCTTCATGTGCCTGCGAACCTGGCTTACTTTGCAGAAAGGCAGTTATACCAGCTGTATGGATACAGATACAGAATGCTGTAAATGTCTAGGGGTCACATGTCTCTGAAAGTGTCCTGCATCCTACAGTTGAACTGCATTAATGAACATGTACTTTGAAAGGTCAGCAAGGAGTAAGTGAGAATTTGTTGCTTCATCCTAGATTTCAGAAAGCTCTAAATGTCTTGTTGTTTTTCTTTTTTAAAACCAGGTGGTCTTGACTCCAGCCTGATCTCAGCCCTGCTGCTGAAACATGCCAAGAAGTCCGGGATCATCTACCCCGTGCAGACGTACGCTATCGGGATGGAGGGCAGTCCGGACGTGGAGGCTGCCAGGACGGTAGGGAAGGATTTCTTAAACGATTGCAGTACTTTTAATGAAGGAATGTTGTTGTGTGCTATGTATGTTATGCCCAGTGTCCATGTTTTCTGTGTAACTTTGTTCCTCCTGGAAGAGTAGCTGTCGCAGTTCAAGCGGTAGTTAAAGAAGGTCATGTGGTTAGCTGTGACTTTTCTGTGTGCGGACAGAACTTACCGAATATTGTCGATGGAAAACGGTTACTGGCATGGCTGGGTAGAGACCTTATTTTTGTGGGTTACAATAATCATGGAATCCTAGCGCGGCTTGTTTCTGTGCTGTTTTTAACTGCTTAGAGTATAAAATAATGATGTAAATGTGGGAATACAGTGCAATAGACATCAATTTCATACAGATTGTCTTATCCAGATAATTTCCAATGCTCTACAATTGCATTGGGTGCCTTTTGCAACTCCAGGTTGCAAAGTACATCGGCAGTGAGCACCATGAGGTGTCCTTTACTCCAGATTACTCTTGATTTTGATTGGCTGAAAAATGGGAGTAGCATGACTTTTAGGCGCCTCATTGGTCAGAGCATAACATGCACAAGCCTCTCCTTCAATTTGATTGGTTGACGTTGTCACAACTCAACAAAGTCGCATTCATTTGTTGTGAATATTGCTGTGCAATGTAACAAGGTAGATGCAACTTTTAATGTAGAAAAAATGAGGAAAAAAAACAGTGACTAAGTCTTTGTTTTTATGTTTCGATCACTCAGACAGCACAATATATGCCTTTCACTCCAGGTTGCAAAGTACATCGGCAGTGAGCACCACGAGGTGTCCTTCACCCCAGAGGAGGGAATCCAGGCCATTGAGGATGTCATCTACAGTCTGGAGAGTTATGACATCACGACCATCCGGGCATCTGTAGGTCAGTAGTGCTGCAGCTCTTACTGGTCTTGATTTTGACTGGCTGAAAAAAGGGAGTGCCATGACTTTTAGGCTGCGTATTGGTCAGAGTCTGACATGCACAAGTTTGTCCTTCATTATGATTGGCTGAATTGGTTTGCCAGTTTTCCACCCCACTGGTCAGAGTAAGTTTTGTCTCTCTCATTGGTCAGAATGTATCATGCACTTACATGTCCTTGAATTTGATTGGGTCAAATCAGGATACCAAAACTTTTAGTCTCTTACTGTCGGCTAAACTTTGCCATGGACCTATTTGTCCTTGTTTGTGGTTGAGTATGTGCTATGGACTATAGCTTAGTATAAAAAATGTCAGAAATTTTGTAGCTAGACGTTCTTAAAACTGAAAAAAATTTCACTCAGACACCCTAGCTTTGATTATGTGGGGTTGTGTGGTGTAACTGCGGGGTATTTGTTACCTAAACCTCTTGGTTTAAATCCTGTTGTGCTATAGATCTTGTGCCCTTGATAAAAGCACTTTACATGACCTTTTCTTTACTCAACACTGTATAAATGGGTAGATGACTTAGGTTGGGGAGGTACAAGGTGGTGGAAGGAGAGAGATGGGCTCCACATTTGAATACCATGCCCTAGACACAGTGGATAACATAATGTTACAATTTTGAGAACCATATATCCGTACACAAAATGCTGTAAGTGTATTTAAGTTCGGGGGGATTTAATTTTGCGCTAGCTGGAAAAAGAACTTTTTGCGGTGGTTTTAAGTTCGCGGTTGCACCATGCACTGTAGTCTCTTACTGCCATGGAAAAATGTTTGCGGTGGTTCTAAGTTTGCGGTGAACATTAAACCACTGCGAAAGTTTCTGCATTTACAGTAATGCCCTAGACACAGTGGATAACAACTCACTGCCCTTACGGTCTCAGAAAAGGCTATGTTACTACTTTTACCTACCTTTTTACCCTTTGATTGTTGGAGGTTGATGTTGGTTATCTGTTTCAGGTATGTACCTGGTGTCCCAGTACATCCGTACCAAGACTGACTCTGTTGTCATATTCTCTGGGGAGGGGTCTGATGAACTGGCTCAGGGGTACATCTACTTCAACAAGGTTATACATTTTGATCTGTCTTATTTTTCCAGGACTTTACTGTTTCACCCAATTTCTCCTTGAATACTTGAATTGATTGATCTTCTTTGAGCAGTTTATTCATTTATTTAATGTTAGTTCACCTTTATCCACATATGTTGGTTTTGAACTACAATATTTACCTTTGCCAGAATGGCTAAGGTTATGTTTTGTCCATCGACTTGATATTCCTAAATATCTTGTGTCTTAAAACAATGGATATAGGTTACCCTACGGATAAAGGTGAACTAGTGCTCGTAACATTTATTAGAACTCCACAGTATGAGATCTTTGAGGTGCTGGCAACAGGTTTCAATGTAAAAGTTTAATAGTTTGACATGTTATGGCATTTAAAGTGACATCTATAGCTCTTGATGTTTAATGTAATTTTCAATCCACATCTACAGGCTCCCTCAGCTGAAGAGGCTGACGTGGAGAGTCGGCGGTTGCTAGGAGACCTCTACATGTACGATGTCCTGAGGGGAGACAGAACCACAAGTGCTCATGGGTAGGTCAGAGGTCACAAGTGATCAACCCCATTGATACATTATGTATTTACCAACAAACAATATTGCATTCATGCAGCCAGTTGATAAAGCTATGGTCCATGGTATCAATAGAAAAATTAGAAAAACTACAATGTACAGGGACAGGGGCAACAGTCTTATTGGTGTGTCTTTCAGTTCCCTTGTGTAGTGCTAAGTGATGGACAGGCAGTCCCTATCTGTGTATGGTCACATGATGTGGGTTATTAGGTACAGTACCGGTACACCAGGGTTCCGGTATTTTTTATCTGTACCTTATTGATTGTACCGGTACTGTATCGTTACAGTGTACCAGTACACAGCTCTAATCTTTGATGTCTTGTTCCAGTCTGGAGCTGCGAGTGCCCTTCCTGGACCACATGTTCACCGGCTACTACCTGTCCCTGCCGCCCGAGGTGAGGCGCTCCAAGGACGGCATCGAGAAGTACACCCTTCGGAAGGCGTTTGACGGAACCGGCCTCCTGCCCGACGAGATCCTGTGGCGCCCGAAGGAGGCCTTCAGCGACGGCGTGTCGTCGGTGAAGAAGTCCTGGTATGAGACCCTCCAGGAGTATGTAGAAGAACAGGTGAGGAAAATTTTGAAAAAAAAAGCCAAATAAGAGTTACTGCATTTTCTTGATTAAAGTATATACACTTTTTAAACGTTTCAAAATCAGAAAGTGGTCCCAGGGTGTTGCCAAGGTCATGTTGCGTATTTGAGGTTACTGTCCAAACCATCCAGGAGTATGTAGCTGAGGAAAACTTGTGAAAACAAGCTGTTTGCCACCAAAAAGTCAAGACTATGGATATTGGAGATGTTGCACAACCAGAATGCCTCTTACCTGCTGACATTTCCTTCAGAGCTATATAACTGGAGTTCTGCTTCTCGCCGCTATAGTTAGCTGATGTATTTGAGCAAAAGAAATCTCCAGTATCCTATGTTCTACCAACCTGATGAAACTATTACTTTGTATGTTGGATTTGAAGTTGTTGTAATTTATTCTTCTAAGACAACAGATTCCCATAACTTCTTGGGCAATTTGCATGGATAAATGTTTGTTTGCTAGGGTGGATATAACATAAATGAAAAACAACAGATGAGTGTTACTCTTACCAAGGAGGTTATATAACCTCTTTGCTCTTACATAATCTTCGACTGTGGTGGTACCTCAGGTGATATGGTATACACATAACGCTAGTTCTTCTTTATCCACGGGGTGACCTTTATCTTTGAAAACAAGACATTTAGGAGTCTGAGGTCTAGGGACTGTTGTTTCAAATTTTCAATATTTTCAAAATTTTCCGATTTGAAACCACCTTTCATCGACTTCTTATCTCTAAATATGCTTTTTTTTGCAAATAACGGATATAGGTTACCCTCGGATTAAGGTGAACCAGCGTTAAATACATAGAAAGTTGTAAACTAAGTCTTGTCATCATTACCTTTCAGATCAATGACCAGATGATGGAGGACGCGCCCAAGACGTTCCCCTTCAACCCGCCGCGCACCAAGGAGGCGTACTACTTCCGCCAGATCTTCGAGAAACACTTTCCCAGCAAGTCCAGGTTTGTTTGTTTGTTCCTTTGTTCTGCATTCGTATGTCGTTTGGCATGTTGTCTTCACTCAGTTGTGCGATGATGCTTATTGTTATTTTGCAGTAGCTGTTGTTAATCGCTGTAATGATTTCAGAAGTCACCCCTATATTCCTGGTGTTGTGGAGCAGACCATGTAGTTTTTGAGTTTGGTTTGATCCACTCACACCGGGGAGGTCCTCTACTCTTTTTGATAAGTGTGGTGGGTTTCTTTACGTGCCCAGGGTATGGCTGTCCCCAAACACAGGACCTCCATTTAACATCCTATCCGAGGGATGGCACTAGCCGAAGCTAGGTACTCATTTTTCTCCTGAATAAGGTCAGGAAAGTTTTGTTAAGTGCCTTTTCCAAGGGCACAAGATCGGTGACACGGCTGATTTTGAACCCAGGACCTCTTGGGCCTGAGCCCAAAGTGCTGCCAATTATACCACGCGATTTCACATAAATCAAGTTTAAACAGTAATGTGATATTCCCTTAGGTGGATCCCTTACTACTGGATGCCTCGCTGGAGCCAGACCAACGACCCCTCCGCCCGCACCCTCAAGCACTACAAGGACTCCAGCTAAGGAGAGACACCTAGCAGGATGTGGCAGTACTACAGTGTCTGTTTTCATGTGAGAAATGGTGTTGTGTAGCCTGGATACCATACCCCAACCTCAAAAATATCTTTCGTGTTGGGATCTGGCAGGATGGCTGTAGAAAGGTTCTCGAAGGCCCTTGATCAGAGGGAGGAGAACCTAGGATCACTCTCACCACTCTCACCACAGGTAGCCAGCTACAACACACCACAGTTGGTCAGCAGGCTATCACAGTAGCGAATCAGGTACTTAGTGGTCACTGTTATGGATTAAAAAAAATACAGTTGTGGGTCTTTAACCAATCATGGCAGGGGTGTAATTACCTCCTGCTGATCCTGCTGCTGTTCTATTGGTGGAGTTTTTTGCCCACTATTTGAGGCAAAATTGAGAAGAGGGCCTATACCATCCGGCCAGACCCCTGCACGATAAATACTTGAGATCGGGCTGGGGTTTGGTAACCAGGCTAGGTGTTGTGATAATCAGTGATGTCGCCAAATTTGTGCAGATAGTCTAGATATTCGATGCTAAGAAGAGACACCTAGCAGTATGTGATAGTACTACAGTGACTGTTAATTGTTAGAAATGGTGTTGTGTTAATCAGTGATATCTGCCAAATTTGTGTAGATGGTTTAGATGTTACATGAGAGGTGTCAAAACGTGGGAAGTTCATACTGTGGCCGTAAGCTCTGAATAGTCATTGTGCAATTGTAGGTTCTTGCGCTATCAGTAGTTATGCTCAAATTCCCTACTATATTTGTTTATTCCGTTGAAAAAAGATGTCATTCGAAAGCTAGTTCAAATGTGCAGTTTTTACTTTGATTTTACCATTTCTTGCCTTATTTTATGATGCATTATTTGATGGGTTGGGGTGTTACTCAGGACAAAATTCTACAGCTGTCTTAACTATTTGTTGCCTAGAATTTGTACTGCTTTGATTTTACTATTTTTTGCCTTCTTTTACTTAGGTTTAAGATGCGTTGTTTGATGATTTGGGCAAAGTTTGGGGTGTCACTCAGGAAGAAATTCCACTGAAGAATATCTTTATTTCTGATTTTCAGTTCCTGGAATTTGCACGGCTCAATAATTTGTGTTGTTATACAGTCATTGCTTATAACCTTTGTATTCTTCCTGGTGGAAAATTATAAACAAAAAGCCCTCATGAGATTTAAACACCTTTCTGTTTCTGGGTAAAATTTGCAATCATTTATGATATTTTAGAATCCCAGTCCATCTATGTCCCTGACAAACACTCTCTGAATGTTACTTGCAGAATATGTGGAATATTACAGTATCTCAGTTTGCCTTAAACAGCTACAATTCAAAGGAAAAATAGATTGGCTATCTTAATAAGTCAAAGTTCAACCTTGTTGGTACACAATCTGGTGTCTGGCTACTTCGTATCCTACCTCTAGTTCATAGCTTCAATTTTAAGATATGCCCTTTCCAAAAAGCCATGTCGAGGAAAGGCAAGACCCACAAATTTCTATGTTTTCATTGTTGTAAGATGGCAGTGACAAGAATTTATATACATGACATAGTCTCTTGTGATCCTGGCTTTTTTGTACCTTGGGAAAGCTATTCTGGCAGCCTCCAAATTGTATACCAAAAATTTGCAATACTTTATATTTTTAATGAAAGTCCCAACTTTACAATCAAATTATAGTAGCCACAGCATTTTCGAAGGGTGTAACATGATATTTATTTTGCTGAAGAAAGTAAGGTATTCTTGTAATATGGTTGTGAAGAAATAGCAATCGTGTCTAAAATTAACCAATAGATTCATGTATGCAATGGTATGTATGTAGTATAAACTATAGAGTTTGAATATTATGAACTTTGTAAGACTTTGTCATAAATGGTCAATGAATTATCTTATGAATTAAATAACAGTTTATATGATACCAGCATTTTGCAGTACGCTTTTTTCTTACAGAATCTATTTAGTGTGGCATTCATTTCTTCTTCATGTAACGTCTTCTTCTTCATGTAACGTCCAACTTCAAAGTGGTTGAAGGCTCTGGACGTGGTAGAGGGTCATTTGGCTTTGGGTGGTCGCTTTTTGCTACTTTACTTTGTGTTTGTATGGGTGTATGGGTGTAGTATGAGTGGTATGAGACCAGTAGCCTAGCTCCTCAATGGCAGGGGCACTAATCCCTGTCCGCCTCCCTGCAGCTGGGAGGGACAGGGGCACCAGTCTTGTAATGATATGATAATGATATACTCTTATGATATACTAATGTGCCACAATAATATAATGATACAATATCATATGATAATCGCCAAGGTTAGTGTAAGTTTGAAGACACTTCATCTACGTCTACTCCCACCAAATCTCATGGATATATTGATAGACCATATCTTGTGAAACACTCCAAAACGGACATCTCTATAACGTTATAGTGTTATCCTTGCAATGTTAAATCAATCTTGTAATCAGTTTATCCATTACCGACTTACAAGAAGAAATGTTCTACATGTACATGTATGTGAACGTTCTCAGTTTGCAACTTGAGATAGAGATTACCAAGATTACCATTTGGACCTTGATGAAAACTGCTGATGCGAATAGCGCAGTCAGATGCTGAAGGCGTTGGTGATCACACGAGGGCCTAGTAAGTAAATAAATACATAAATAAATAGATGAATAAATAGTCATGCGGCTGCAAATGGTGGAGAGTTTTAACTCTATGTCCCACTGTGACGTTAACCATGTTTTCCTTAAGGTGGGTTCACACGTGCCTATATAGGCAAGCCCGTTTGAGATCCGTATGGAAGTTTCAGCCTCTCCCAGGCTCCTCGGTTCGCCGGAAAAATGATAGAAATTAGACAAATTTATCCAGATAACATGCCAGCAAAGTAAGCTGGTTGCAATCCATCTCATTAGACAGCTAACTCCTCTGGCATGTTATGTGTCTATATTTCTCCAATTTCTACTATTTTTCCAGCGTCCTGTGGAGCCTGGCAGAGGCGTCCAATACCGTTATTCATGCTGCCCATGCCTCGCTACATTAAACTACAATGCCTTATGATAGTCTTATGATGTACATGTGTAATGCATGTACACGTTTAACTACGTACGTTAAGGATGTCGTCAGCGTGGGATGGGAAGATGTCTTTCAAGTCTTCAGGGTGCTGCACCCAGAACTTCTTGATTTTCACTTCGTTGTCAGGCATTGCAGAGCGAAGAAACTTCGTCCCCGTCCACACCGGCGGCTCCTGCAGCTCCCATCCAAAGAAGGTGTTGAAGATGGCGACGCTACCTTTCAGCAGCGACAGCGCCGCGTCTTTACCCGGACACATGTAGTTACTGGGCGCGGGTGTGTCGTTTAGTCGGCCCATGAAGACGACGTGGTCTTGCCGACGAGCCTCCCCCTCAGGACCAAGAAATCTGCGCCACACGAAGTCTTCTGGTTTGTCGAAGACGGCGGGATCCCTCAGTACCCAGTAGGAACTGGCAAGCACAAGCTCACCTTCTTTGATCTGGAAAGTATAGGGAATAAAGAATGAAGGAACCTAGGATTGATTTGTTCAAAAATTCGTATTCTCCAAGACCTATCGTAGAGTGGAATTTGTTATAACCAAGCACAGCAGGGGCATCTTCTCTGGATAGTCTTAAAGAACACTTGCAGATAGACGTGCAAAAGGTAGGTGTGACGGGTCCTTCGGTGTAATATAACCAGCTGCTGCCGGGCCGCGTGCCTGCGAAGCTGGTGTGTTACGCAGAAGGGCGGTTATACCGGCTATATAGATACAGATACATACATACATACAGATACAGAAGACCTTTATTGTACATTTTTGCCTAATCGAGCTAAGTACAGAACATATATACAGATCACATATATGTCGGTTTGTCAAAACGCATGAGGAATATAAACTTGTCAGTGCTACTCATGTGTATAAAGTGAGGGAATCTACTTTCTATGTTCAACTAAGTAGAGTATTTCTACCATTGACATACGTAGGTTTGACTTTAATGGGTTTGACTTCTTTTCCGTATGCAGTGGGAGATGAATTGTCCAACATATTCATATATAAAGGGGTTGGACGACTTAGGCAAGAAGATTGTTTTTTGCTGGTCGGTAAGGCGAGAAAAGCTTGGGAAAGATTTGTAGATTTTAAGGAAAAGTTTGTTTCTTTCGGAATTGTAATGTGAACATTGACACACAAATGTAGTTCATCTTCCACTGCTTTCCCTGAACAGTATTTACATGTTCTCTCGTCAACTGACAGTTTTTTGATAGAGTTATTCAAGGACGTCAAATTATCGCCTTTGAATATCTGAAAACGCTTGAGCTGAGATCTACGCCTCCATATGATCTAGACATGTACATGTCAATGCCTAATTACATCATAAGTCAAAGGTCATGGCCGTTACAGAAATGCAAACATGGACACCTTCAAGGAGAACATAGATCATAGTAATGACGTCACGCCATGACGTTTGTTTAAGTTGTGTAACAGTGGGGTTCAAGAACCGCCTACCGTCCTTGCCAAGGAGCTCTGAGCTTTTGTGGCGACATCGGTAGCGTGATTTTGTAATCTGCCGACCCGGGTTTGATCCGGGTTTGTTTCTTTCTGTTCTTACTCGCCCATGAGATTCTACATTGGTTCTGGCCACACCGGGAATCGAACCCGGGCCTTGGCGGTGAGAGCGCCAAATCCTAACCACTAGACCACAGTTGGTACGCACCTCCACCTCGCGTTCTCCGCTCTTCGCGGTGTACTTCAGAGTCGTCGGGCGTGGGGCGACGAAGCCCCAGATTAAAGCGCTTGGGTTGGCTCGCAGGCTCTCCAAGACGAAGCTCTCTACCTTCGGCATCTCCCCCAGGGCCTCGGGAGTCAGGCCTCCGTGTTTCTTCAGGGCTGCAAGCGCTTCCTCCCGTAGCTCCTCCCGGTCCTCCCCGCTGATGCTGGCCAGGCGGGCGAAGGATCCCACAATATTTACTGTGGTGCCGGCGATCCCGTTAAAGAATGCCGTGAAGAGCAGTTGACCCGTCGTCTCTTCTTCTGTCAATCCGTGCGATTTGCCAAGATCTAACAGTTGCTGGTACCTTTGGACGCAAATTAGATAATTATATAACGCTACTTCACCTGTATTCGTGGGGTAACCTATATCCGTTGTTTTAAAAATTGATAATTAGGGATATCAAGTCAACGGCTGGTGGTTTCAAATTGCAAGATATCCAATATACGGTTTAAAACCACCGTCTGTCGACTTGCTATCGCCAAATAGTATACAGTGTTTTTCTACAAACAGCAGATATAGGTTAACCCACGAATAAAGGTAAACTAGCGTTGCAGATCCGTCTGAATTTCACAGATTTCGTCTGCATTTCATATAATTTGTACACGCCTATTCAAATACAATCTAGTAAAAATGTTACTTACCTCTCTGACGTCTTCACTTTCGCAACGATAGAGCTCAACGCCTGGCGTTCTTTGTCAAGATTCATCCTCGATAATTGCTTTAAGACGGGTGCAGTAGGCTCAATCACACCCGAGGCATAAAGATCGATTTCTTCAGCTTCAAAAGGTGTTGATTGGCCGAAGATGCTAGGGATCAGAGTATCCGCCACCACGGCCATCATCTTTAACTCGAAGTCGCGCGGTGCACTTCCCCACTGGGAGATGTTGGACAGCACGGACTTCGCGATTAAAACCGGGATCTCTCCGCTAGCCTTTGAGAGGACTTCGAGCATAAACCTCTTATACTTCTCGTGAGTCTTTCCTGTGGTCACGTTGCTTGGACAAACACCTGTAACAGCCGTGATGGTACGATAGATGTCTTAGTATTGAAACCACATGTGAAAGGCTTACAGTGCTTGGAAGTTCAGCCCATATTTAGATGTAAATCATGTGATCAAACCATATTAAGAACAGATTGGAAATAACAACCAATAGTAGACTAGCTGATGAGAACAGTTATGTGTGGTGCAAGACTTGAATCGTCAGTTGCAGCCATGGGTTGAGGTCAGTAGACACATTCTCTGTAACTCCACTGTAGTAACTGTGTACATTGTAGAATAGCCGTGTCTCTGTAGCTAACCGTAATCATAACTAGACCCTTGTGTAGACCTTACAAGTATAGACCATTGTATAGCCTGATATATTGTAGTGTGCATTGTGGTTCAAGTATAGCAAAGACCAATACAACACGACACATACGAGAGCAATCGAATCCGGTCTGGCGTCCTTCTAATTTATATATATATATAGAGTAGTAGAGCAATCGAATCCGGTCTGGCGTCCTTCTAATTTATATATATATATAGAGTAGTATGGTCGCTAGTATGTAGAGAAGGAATCCTACCTCTAGACCTCAAATTCTACATTGGTTCCGACACGCCGGAAAGCGCCAAATCCTAACCAAATCCTAACTCTAACCACAACACAAATTCTACACACCTCCCGTGAAATCCCTCCTGGGTACCGCGATGCCAAAGGAGAATTCCTCCCTCGTCAAAATGTTACCGATGTTAGCCACGACGTTCTGGGCGACCTTGTTGCCGGTCACCACACGGCAGGGAACTCCGATGTTTTTCTCCGCGAAATCCTCCTCGCGGTCTGGCGCGTAAGACTGGTTCCCCCGCGTCATGAACCGAAAGGCTCCGAGAGTGTTGCCCATGGCTATTTACCCTACAAATGAAAACACATTTATTGCTTGCGACTGTACGTACTCTTCATAGCAGTTTTGAAATGCACATAAGCCAGTATACGTATATGGTTTTCTATTCCGGTCAAAACTCAACTACGGCGTACTTATGCTTACGATACGGCTTAACTTCCTGAAGTACGGCCTGACTCACCTACGTCGTAGGTACGGGCTGACTAAGGAGGTTGAAAAGAGGAATGGTCTGTTCAAGCTAAGGGTTCAAGTTCCGGCCCGGCAAACTTGATATCATTACACTGAAACACTGCTTTTGTCTCTTGTATGGGGCAGCTTTCATGGAAGGAGTGCCTTCTGTGTAATCTTCAAGCAGATCTTGCGTGGCATAAGACAGTAACATAAGCTGGGGAAGGCGTTTAGCCAGCAAAGGAGTAAATTGGCCACGCGTAGATTACCTTCTGTGATGCCCCCCCCCCTAACAGGACAAAAATGTAAAACGAATGACCCAGATTAGATATGCTACTTACAAAAAGCAATCGCAGATCCAAGCAATTCTTCTGAATTCTTGTGTGATTTAGATACGACTGTATAAATGTACGTACCTTTCTGCGCTGACTTGTTAAAGAATCAAACCATCCAAGCGATAGAATGTCTGGATTGAAATGAGGTACATTGATTTCACACTCGAGACTTAGCAGGGTGGATCATAACACAATGTACCACAACTCGTCCAGCCACAAAAGTAGCATTCGTCCCCGCTCCTATGTCCTAAGGGGGACATCACAGAAGACACTCCTTTCAAGACAAGAAAGCTGCCCCTACAAAAGATGTGGCTTCTACATATAATTATCTCGATCTTACCCTATAATTAGCCACACGCCTCGGATCATTAAAAATCTGCTTGAAGAATATAACTTTGATAAATCTCAGGATGGATTTCTTAACATTTTGTGCACGTCTACAATGTTTTTATTCAATGAACATTGAAGTTACACAGACTGTGGCTGTTCCGACAGGTTTGAAGCCTGACTGTCACTTAAAAAAACATTCGAATGCTGTCCCAAAGAAGATGTTAGGGTGAGTGATTTTTAAAAATCTCTCAGTGTAATGATATCAAGTTTGCCGGCCCGGAACTTGAACCCTTAGCTTGAACAGACCATTCCTCTTTTCAACCTCCTTGGTCAGCCCGTACCTACGACGTAGTTGAGTCAGTGTTTCCGTGCATGGAAGCGAAAGCTTTGAGACTTTACATCGAATCGTATTCGAGCAATTCTGCTTATTCAGTCTGTGTGTTCTGATGACGATTCTACTAGTATGAAGAACGTTTGCAAATGTACTTACCGTTGTTAACCGTCAAAAGCAGTGGAAAACGCCAGCCGGAGAATGATGTGTGACACATCCGCAGCCTATACCTCCGTACGTGCGATTGCAATCATGATGAAATGAATCCCGTCGAACACGTCTAACCACTTATGGGACATGTCTTCTATGCATTTTTTCCTTAAGGCGTAGGCAGCCTATTTCTATTTCCCGTAATTCGTAGGGAAAGCAGGCTTATTCACGTAATTCGTAGCGAGGCAAGCAAATTTTGCGTAATTGCCTTCCTTAATTTTTACGTAATGCGTAGGGGGATCTTCTGAATTCAGAGTAAAGCGTTGTGGGGGACCCGCATGAATGCCATCTCTAATGGACCGTCCTAGTTCTAAAGTTCGGCTGCTATTTCACCATTCAGTCTAACTAAGGTTCAATTTACACTTGAATCTGTAGTACTACACATAGTACTATCTATCAGTTACAGTTTGCACTCACTGACAGGGAACCTAGCTGGACACCTGCTGTTTTATGATTGCCGAGAAACTGCTACAGTAGTGACCTGATGTGAGCTTTGAGCGAGAATTTTAGCACACTTTGTATTTGTGAAAAATTAGGGTCTTTTTCTGATGCGGGGCCTCAGGAAAAGAGCCTGACAGCTCGGTTTTACCGATGAAACTAGTGAATGACCAAAGATTACCCTAAATGGAATGCGCCTTCAGTTCGAAATACGTCATATCGCATATCCGTCAACCCCATCTTGAGTAATTTATTCTCTTTCAAAGTCTGGCACTAAAGCGGCCCCTGCAGTCCTAAAACAAGCCGCTAGAGGGTCCAGACCGACACCACTTACTGTCGCTCCCAAGAGCTGCTAAATCTACTGTTAAAATATCACGACCACAGCATGTCCAGAACTCGAGATATCAAAACAGGAAGTTTCAATGCAGTACCGTAATAAGTTGCTAGGGGGCCCTAAATCAAATCGTTTCCAGTTCTTATCAAGACCTACCCACATACAAATTATCAATGCAATTCATGTAAGCGTTCTCGAGTTATGCTGGTCTTATACAAACAAACAAACACACAATCGCTACCGAAAGTATAACCTTGGTAAAGGTAATGAAATGGCAAGATAAATGAATTTGCATACCAGTTCAAACAATACTGTGTAGGGCACCAGTATTTTCGGAGTATCATTCAGCACCAGGGACAGGGCGCCAGGCCTAATTTTGTGTCATTCAGCACCAAGAACAGAGGCACCAGTCTTGATGGGTGTCATTCAGGGACAGGGGCACCAGTCTTGTTGGAGTGTCATTCAGGGACAGGGGCACTAGTCTTGTTGGTGTGTCATTCAGCACCAGGGACAGGGCACCAGTCTTGTTGGTGTGTCATTCAGCACCAGGGACAGAGCACCAGTCTGGTTATCTATGAATACCAGCCGTTAAATACTGTTGTTGGCGTCCACCTTGGAGTGACACTCGTGACTCGTAAGGCAGCAAATTTCCTTGCTGTTTTTGTAGCAGGGTATATTTCTACAGGGAGGGGTTGCTACCTTTCCCCTTTAATGTGAAGAAGGCACCTCCTTGAATGGGAACCACATTTTACATCCTGTCTGAAAGATATTATCTGATTTACAACACTACTTATAAAATCAGTACGCCTGAGCCCAAAATACATGTCAACATTTATTCAGCATGTTCAAGCTTCTCCAAAATGTACAAGAAAATTTGAAATACTAGTACTTTATCATATTATTTAATGACAGTCACAACTTTATGATGGTTATATTAACCACAAAATGTGCTTAGGGTGAAACATGATTGTGAGTGTATAAAAATTTATTTGTATGAAGTTTAAATTTACATATACCGGTAGTACAAATACCCAAATGTGCTGGTTACTGAGATTTGATTAATAAAAAAAGGCAAATATAAAATGGAATAGGGGAGCGGAATGATATGAGTAAGGAATAATACAAAGAAAAATAAAAAAAGGAAAATTTAAGAAGGAATTGAATTATGAATGATATGGGTTGAATATGGAATCAGATGGGTATGGAATAATTATAGATAGAAAAATAAGAAAGAAGAAAAAAGATGCTACATGAAAATGTATGAATTTCTCTGTGAAAAATGCTAAAGAAAACTGTATTATGGATATGCAAATGTGTATAAACATGTCAGGAACAAAAAAAAAGGAAAAAATAAGAAAAAAGATGCTACATGAAAATGCTTCGTCTGGCACAGATGGTGCACATGAGGCAAACCTACTCCAGTCGGAGAAGGCCAGGCAGTACATCTCCACTTCAGCCGGGGTGGTTCCAGTTTGGTACAAGATCTCCCCACACAGACAGCACACACAAGTCCCTGCAGACTAGTCCTACTTCTCCCACTGCTGCAAGCTAGCCTCCTTCACAGCCTTCCACGAGCACTGGCGGTTATTGCTGGGGAGAGCGCTGATTTGAGATTTTCAACACATATGCGAGGTTCTTAAGCCAAAAAAGGTGGTGTCTGCGCCCACGGGGAATAGGGGTAGGGAATGATGGGAATGGGGGTAGGGAATGATGGGAATGGGGGTAGGGAATGATGGGAATAGAGGTAGGGAAAGGTAGGGTGCAGACATGACTTTCCCGGCAAAAAAACTTAGCCCATATGTTGAAAATTGCGAATCATCGCTCCCCCCAATAATAACTGCCAGCGCTCGTGGAAGGCTGTGAAGGAGGCTAGCTACAAGCAGACATGAATGTGGGGTCCAGCGAGGATGGGGCCCATCACCCCATTGGTAGATGAGGCGCAGGACAGCCATCGCTTGCTGGAAGACACAGACATATCTGCAAGATGGTGCAGTGGGAGAGGTTGAAGTAGTCTAGGAGGGCCAAGTGTCTACCGTCTGTGGAGTTGACCCTGCCTGCCCCTTCCCCACCCCAGCTGCAGTGTAGAATACTGTGTGGTCTGTTTAACTGGAGTAGGTTTGCCATGACTGCACTATCAATCCGTGCCAAAGTCCACATTTTCATGTAACGTTTAAGAGAAAGAAAAACGTTTTAGAGAAAGAAAAACTGTGGGAAGGTAAATGATACAGAAATGATAATAAAAAGTGATATTTAAAGTGTACATATTGGCTTGAGCCAAAGCCAGGATTGACTGACATACAGCCAGAATCTTAAACTTCATTAACACAAATACACATGCATAATTATGTAGAAGCACTCCTACAATAACCAGATTTTGCTCGTCACTTTACATTTTTTCCTGTTGTCTATTCTTTCCTATTCTACTTTTCCTTGTACTTGTAACACTTTCAGAGACTTTGAGACACTTTCAGGACAGTGGCAAAAAAGTTAATTTTGAGTGCTGACTTAATGGACTCAGGGATGTTTAATTTTGAGCCCGGACGTAATGGACTCAGGGATGTTTAATTTTGAGTCCTGACTTAATGGACTCAGGGATGTTTAATTTTGAGTCCTGAATTAATGGACTCAGGGATGTTTAATTTTGAGTCTTGACTTAATGGACTCAGCGATGTTTAATTTTGAGTGCTGACTATGGACTCATGGATGTTTAATTTTGAGTCCTGAATTAATGGACTCAGGGATGTTTAATTTTGAGTGCTGACTTAATGGACTCAGGGTTGTTTAATTTTGAGTGCTGACTTAATGGACTCAGGGTTGTTTAATTTTGAGTCCTGACTTAATGGACTCAGCGATATTTAATTTTGAGTCCTGACTTAATGGACTCAGCGATGTTTAATTTTGAGTGCTGACTTAATGGACTCATGGATGTTTAATTTTGAGTGCTGACTTAATGGACTCAGCGATGTTTAATTTTGAGTCCTATGACTTAATGGACTCAGCGATATTTAATTTTGAGTCCTGACTTAATGGAATCAGCGATGTTTAATTTTGAGTGCTGACTTAATGGACTCAGCGATGTTTAATTTTGAGTGCTGACTTAATGGACTCAGCAATGTTTAGTTTTGAGTCCTGACTTAATGGACTCAGGGATGTTTAATTTTGAGTGCTGACTTAATGGACTCAGGGATGTTTAATTTTGAGTCCTGACTTAATGGACTCAGGGTTGTTTAATTTTGAGTCCTGACTTAATGGACTCAGCGATGTTTAATTTTGAGTGCTGACTTAATGGACTCAGCGATGTTTAATTTTGAGTCCTGACTTAATGGACTCAGGGTTGTTTAATTTTGAGTCCTGAATTAATGGACTCAGAGATGTTTTATTTTGAGTGCTGACTTAATGGACTCAGCAATGTTTAATTTTGAGTCCTGACTTAATGGACTCAGCGATGTTTAATTTTGAGTCCTGACTTAATGGACTCAGGGATGTTTAATTTTGAGTCCTGACTATGGACTCAGCAATGTTTAATTTTGAGTGCTGACTTAATGGACTCAGGGATGTTTAATTTTGAGTCCTGACTTAATGGACTCAGGGATGTTTAATTTTGAGTGCTGACTTAATGGACTCAGGGTTGTTTAATTTTGAGTGCTGACTTAATGGACTCAGGGATGTTTAATTTTGAGTCCTGACTTAATGGACTCAGGGATGTTTAATTTTGAGTCCTGAATTAATGGACTCAGAGATGTTTTATTTTGAGTGCTGACTTAATGGACTCAGCAATGTTTAATTTTGAGTCCTGACTTAATGGACTCAGCGATGTTTAATTTTGAGTCCTGACTTAATGGACTCAGCGATGTTTAATTTTGAGTCCTGACTTAATGGACTCAGGGATGTTTAATTTTGAGTGCTGACTTAATGGACTCAGCGATGTTTAATTTTGAGTGCTGACTTAATGGACTCAGGGATGTTTAATTTTGAGTCCTGACTTAATGGACTCAGCGATGTTTAATTTTGAGTGCTGACTTAATGGACTCAGCGATGTTTAATTTTGAGTGCTGACTTAATGGACTCAGCGATGTTTAATTTTGAGTGCTGACTTAATGGACTCAGGGATGTTTAATTTTGAGTCCTGACTTAATGAACTCAGGGATGTTTAATTTTGAGTCCTGACTTAATGGACTAAGCAATGTTTAATTTTGAGTCCTATGACTTAATGGACTCAGCGATATTTAATTTTGAGTCCTGACTTAATGGACTCAGGGTTGTTTAATTTTGAGTGCTGACTTAATGGACTCATGGATGTTTAATTTTGAGTGCTGACTTAATGGACTCAGGGTTGTTTAATTTTGAGTGCTGACTTAATGGACTCAGGGATGTTTAATTTTGAGTCCTGACTTAATGGACTCAGCAATGTTTAATTTTGAGTGCTGACTTAATGGACTCAGCGATATCTAATTTTGAGTGCTGACTTAATGGACTCAGCAATGTTTAATTTTGAGTCCTGACTTAATGGACTCAGGGATGTTTAATTTTGAGTCCTGACTTAATGGACTCAGCGATGTTTAATTTTGAGTGCTGACTTAATGGACTCAGGGATGTTTAATTTTGAGTGCTGACTTAATGGACTCAGGGATGTTTAATTTTGAGTCCTGACTTAATGGACTCAGGGATGTTTAATTTTGAGCGCTGACTTAATGGACTCAGGGATGTTTAATTTTGAGTCCTGACTTAATGGACTCAGGGATGTTTAATTTTGAGTCCTGACTTAATGGACTCAGGGATGTTTAATTTTGAGTGCTGACTTAATGGACTCAGCGATGTTTAATTTTGAGTGCTATGACTTAATGGACTCAGCGATGTTTAATTTTGAGTGCTGACTTAATGGACTCAGGGTTGTTTAATTTTGAGTCCTGACTTAATGGACTCAGCGATATCTAATTGTGAGTCCTGACTTTATGGACTCAGCGATGTTTAATTTTGAGTCCTGACTTTATGGACTCAGCGATGTATAATTGTGAGTCCTGACTATGGACTCAGGGATGTTTAATTTTGAGTCCTGACTTAATGGACTCAGGGATGTTTAATTTTGAGTGCTGACTTAATGGACTCAGCGATGTTTAATTTTGAGTCCTGACTTAATGGACTCAGCGATGTTTAATTTTGAGTCCTGACTTAATGGACTCAGCGATGTTTAATTTTGAGTCCTGACTTAATGGACTCAGCGATGTTTAATTTTGAGTCCTGACTTAATGGACTCAGCGATATTTAATTTTGAGTCTTGACTTAATGGACTCAGGGTTGTTTAATTTTGAGTGCTGACTTAATGGACTCAGGGATGTTTAATTTTGAGTCCTGACTTAATGGACCCAGGGATGTTTAATTTTGAGTCCTGAATTAATGGACTCAGAGATGTTTTATTTTGAGTGCTGACTTAATGGCCCCAGCAATGTTTAATTTTGAGTCCTGACTTAATGGACTCAGCGATGTTTAATTTTGAGTCCTGACTTAATGGACTCAGCGATGTTTAATTTTGAGTCCTGACTTAATGGACTCAGGGATGTTTAATTTTGAGTGCTGACTTAATGGACTCAGCGATGTTTAATTTTGAGTGCTGACTTAATGGACTCAGGGATGTTTAATTTTGAGTCCTGACTTAATGGACTCAGCGATGTTTAATTTTGAGTGCTGACTTAATGGACTCAGCGATGTTTAATTTTGAGTGCTGACTTAATGGACTCAGCGATGTTTAATTTTGAGTGCTGACTTAATGCACTCAGGGATGTTTAATTTTGAGCCCTGACTTAATGAACTCAGGGATGTTTAATTTTGAGTCCTGACTTAATGCACTCAGCAATGTTTAATTTTGAGTCCTATGACATAACGCACTCAGCGATGTCTAATTTTGAGTGCTGACTTAATGGACTCAGCGATGTTTAATTTTGAGTCCTGACTTAATGGACTCAGGGATGTTTAATTTTGAGTCCTGACTTAATGGACTCAGCGATGTTTAATTTTGAGCGCTGACTTAATGGACTCAGGGATGTTTAATTTTGAGTCCTGACTTAATGGACTCAGGGATGTTTAATTTTGAGTCCTGACTTAATGGACTCAGGGATGTTTAATTTTGAGCGCTGACTTAATGGACTCAGGGATGTTTAATTTTGAGTCCTGACTTAATGGACTCAGGGATGTTTAATTTTGAGTCCTGACTTAATGGACTCAGGGATGTTTAATTTTGAGTCCTGACTTAATGGACTCAGGGATGTTTAATTTTGAGTGCTGACTTAATGGACTCAGGGTTGTTTAATTTTGAGTGCTGACTAAATGGACTCAGGGATGTTTAATTTTGAGTCCTGACTTAATGGACTCAGCAATGTTTAATTTTGAGTGCTGACTTAATGGACTCAGCGATATTTAATTTTGAGCGCTGACTTAATGGACTCAGGGATGTTTAATTTTGAGTCCTGACTTAATGGACTCAGGGATGTTTAATTTTGAGTCCTGACTTAATGGACTCAGGGATGTTTAATTTTGAGTGCTGACTTAATGGACTCAGCGATATCTAATTTTGAGTGCTGACTTAATGGACTCAGCAATGTTTAATTTTGAGTGCTGACTTAATGGACTCAGGGATGTTTAATTTTGAGTGCTGACTTAATGGACTCAGGGATGTTTAATTTTGAGTGCTGACTTAATGGACTCAGGGATGTTTAATTTTGAGTGCTGACTTAATGGACTCAGGGTTGTTTAATTTTGAGTCCTGACTATGGACTCAGGGATGTTTAATTTTGAGTCCTGACTTAATGGACTCAGGGTTGTTTAATTTTGAGTCCTGACTTAATGGACTCAGGGATGTTTAATTTTGAGTGCTGACTTAATGGACTCAGGGATGTTTAATTTTGAGTCCTGACTATGGACTCAGGGATGTTTAATTTTGAGTCCTGACTTAATGGACTCAGGGATGTTTAATTTTGAGTCCTGACTTAATGGACTCAGGGTTGTTTAATTTTGAGTGCTGACTTAATGGACTCAGGGATGTTTAATTTTGAGTGCTGACTTAATGGACTCAGGGATGTTTAATTTTGAGTGCTGACTTAATGGACTCAGGGTTGTTTAATTTTGAGTCCTGACTATGGACTCAGGGATGTTTAATTTTGAGTCCTGACTTAATGGACTCAGGGTTGTTTAATTTTGAGTCCTGACTTAATGGACTCAGGGATGTTTAATTTTGAGTGCTGACTTAATGGACTCAGGGATGTTTAATTTTGAGTCCTGACTATGGACTCAGGGATGTTTAATTTTGAATCCTGACTTAATGGACTCAGGGATGTTTAATTTTGAGTCCTGACTTAATGGACTCAGGGTTGTTTAATTTTGAGTGCTGACTTAATGGACTCAGGGATGTTTAATTTTGAGTCCTGATTTAATGGACTCAGCGATGTTTAATTTTGAGTCCTATGACTCAACACTCACAGTAAAACATGCTACACACACATACACACAGACATACACAGACATCTACAGGCATGTTTTGGTCTCCTGTCCGGAAGGGGCCATTCCGGACAGGAGACCAAAACATGCTCCCCCCCCCCTCTTAACACACACATTTAGACAGACATTTACATGCATGTTTTGGTCTCCTGTCCGGAAGGGGCCATTCCGGACAGGAGACCAAAACATCCCACCCAACCACCCATATTTAGACACACATTTAAATACATGTTTTGGTCTCCTGTCCGGAAGGGGCCATTCCGGACAGGAGACCAAAACATGCACTCCGACCCTCTTAACCTCAACATTTCTACAGAGAATAACCTTTATGGCATGGCCTACTCTGTCGGGACTTGGACAGTCCCTGTCGAGAGGCAAAGGTCATTTAATGCGTTCGTACTACCCTACTGATAGCCTCCCTTTGTTTGGTCTACAACAGTAGCTACTGTTTATATATTGCACGTAAAAGTTTCATTTTGGAAGTCCTGATAATGCCTCAAGTCCTGGTACTTAACTAGAGAGTGTTTGCTATTGCAGGCTTTAGGGAGATGTGATAAAACTGCAACAGAAAACACACCCTTGATCTTACTAAATACCTATATGAGTGTCCATAGCATTAGCCTGTTGGCTGAAAATTCACAGGATTATTTCTCTACATTGTACCATGGACATTCCTCTAGCCAGGTTTGGCCCTGATACCCTCATGTGCAGGTCTGTGTTGTTTGGTTCCCCTTTTCTTACTCACCTCAGAAAAGGCACTTGGCATGCTCTGCTGTCGAACAAGTTTTCTTTAACTTTAATCTTAAGTTAAATGCTCATAAATGGAGAGTTGTTTTATGAAAGAATATGGATTTATCTATCACACTGGAAAGTTGTCCAGTAAAATTGTTTTTCAAGCTTCAACAGGTGCTTTTCATGTAAAGTCAAAAGAGGTAAGAAGGAAGAGTTCTGACCAGCCAAAGAGAATGGGGACTTTTTTCTAGTTGTGTCTAGTTGTACAGACCAATTGTACACTATGAGGGATGTCAGGGCGACCTGAGGACTTAGTGTTTGCTGCGCACGAGGCCGCTGGGACTCTCACAGCGCCGCTTCAGGGTCCGGCTGTCTCTCGTCCTGCGGTCGGATGCTCGCTTCTTGGTCTGCAGCTTCTCTGCTGCCATGACGTTGTCAGACTTTGCGGCCACAGGAGGCTTTGGGTCCTTTAACTACGTAGTGGTGAAAAGTCCATGGTTAGTGTTTGGTTATATGATAAGCTGATAGGTAACTTTGACTATTTATTAATGATTACACAAAGCAAGAACATTCTAAGTGGTATAGTAGTGAAGCGGCTACTTCAGTCTACTTAGTGTTGATTCTCAATACAGATGCAACTGCAATTTTTTTACTCTTTTGCACTGAATTTAACTAGTGTGAACTGTAAGTCTCAAGACATCAGTCAACAGGTTGAAACTCACCAAGTAGTGGCCTGAGATGTTGCTGGATGCTGCGTTGTCAGACATTGCGACGATGTGTGGCTTTGTGTCCATCAGCTATAGTGGTAACATAGAGTCCAGAATATGTTAAATTTTGTGTGTAGCTTAATCATTGATAATTTTGTGATTGAATAAACCTAGAAATATCTTGCCTTTATCTGACTTTCTTGCACTGAAAAGTGAGAACAAAACTGTTTATTACTACAAGATTCAGTAAACCACTCAACATGTGCTGAAACTCACCGAGTGGCGGCCAGAGATGGTGGCGGCTGCTGCAGTTCTCTTCCCAGCCAGACGGTGGCGCTGTGGAGCCAGGGATGGCAGCTTAGTGGCTACAGAGTATAAAACACAGAGGATGTATAAGTTCACAACAGTATTATTAAGCTGTAAGGAAAATAACTGGCAACCTGGATAATTTTCTTACAGATGTCAACAAGCCCTGGTTGTCACATAAGTTTGCAAGACATATGGAAATCAAAAGATGATAGGAAAAGCTATGGCAACATTGTGAATATCAACTGCTTTCCTGCTTGAACTTTCTGGAAAAAGAAAGAAAGAAAAGGTTTGACTCAGTTTGACTCAGTTCAGTAGCAGTAGTGGAGGTTTGTGTTAGGATTCAATGAGACTATGCAGTTTCTCCATCCACCTGGATCATGTTACACTGAAGAGCTAAAAAACAGGAGTACAGAGTACAACTCTATACTTAAACACAAAGTTAGCAGAACTTTTTAACACAGAGTTTCAAACTCTCACCAGTCCGGTCAGAGGAGAGATCCCAGTCGGCGGCTTGCTTCAGTCTGTTGGCGCGGAAGTCCAGATCTTCCAGGGTGATGTAGACGGCCTCATCGTGATCATCAGGCTCAGGTTGCACCTGGTACCGCGTCTTCTCCGCTCCCTGCATATCGTGGGTGCGGTGGTTCCGTCCTCCAACCAGGCTGGGCTGTGTGGGCACTCTACGGGTCGCTGACGACTTATCGGACAGGTCCTCGCCAAACATGGCTTCGGTGCACACCGATTGGAGCAGCTGGTGTTCGTGGTTGAAGGGCACGGCGTTGTGGCGCTCCTGCTCGAGTTGGTGGAGCTTCTCCTGTGCACGGACTTTCTTACCTCGCTTCTTAGACGGCAGCTTGGAGGCACTGAGGTCCTCCCCAAACATCTGGGTCTGCAGTTTGTGGTGGTACAGTCTCTTCGCGTGCTCGTCTAAGGCTCTATCCAGCTCCTCTTCTGTGGGGGATGATCTCATGTATCTTCAGATACAAAAAAGGGAAAAAGTAAGAGCACTGATTTGGAGTACAGCAAATGAGGTACACACCCCTACAAGTACATTTCCATAGGTCATGCTGGAGCAAGTGAAAAGTCCCTAAATCATCTAAGATTCATGATAACTCAAAGGGTGCACCTGTTTGGCATGTTGTCTGAGAATCCTCTGGCTGGTATGTACTCAGGTCTGTGCCCAGCCTTCAGGTGACGGTCGGCTTCTTCACAGGAGTCCATCACCTCGTTCATGTCCACACCGAGGACCTGGGGGGCCTTGCGGAGGTGTCTGCGGACCTTACGGGTCTGGCGCTGGACATCCTGTGGTGCCTGGTTGGCTGGCTTGGGGTTGGAGGGAGGGTTGGGGACACGGTACAACTCATGGGACTGACGGATCTCTTGTAGTCTTCTGTACATGGTGGATGGGATGGGGCCTGGAATAGAAGATATTTTGTAAACTAACATCAATTAAGTTTGAAGGAAATTTCCAGAAGCTTTGGTATTGAAGGTTAAACTGCCAACTTTGGATTTTTCTCTCTTTAATTCTTGTTTGCCATATGCATGTTGATAATCCCGTTGGTCTATACATGTATATAGTGTACAACAGTTGGATGCTTTGCTTTCTAGGAGTTTCTACAGCGGTAGGCTGTTCTATGGTCTTGATGAACTGTCAGATTTTATAAAATATTCATTAGGACATTGTACAACCTTTCTTCTAATACTTTCATCACCACCTAAAGAACTTATACAGCAGAAACAGACTAACTAGATGTTGATTCAATGTTTGTATCATGGTTGAAAGCAAAGATGACAATAATATATAGTATATAATAAAGGAAACAGAAACAAGGCTCCACCCCTGTGGCATCCCCAAAAATTCTAGCTCTGAGTTAGAAACAAGTCCAGCACTAAAGATGAAGCTTTAGAAATATCCTTCACCAGTAATGGCTGTAAGAAAATGTCCTTCCTGACATAGTCTCACTTTGTGTTTTTCCAATGAAGCTGAAGCAGTACATAAATGAATAGATAGATAATATGGCTGTAGAAAAACTTCCTTCCTGACTTGGTGTCAACTTTGTATTTCTACCTTTCTCATAAAACCACAGAATCAACACCTACCTTGGCATGAAGAGTAGGATACCATTTTAACCACAAAACCAACATTTTTCAGAACACACATAAGATGTTTTATCCTGCAATGTGTTACATTGAACAACCTTCCCAAGTCAGATAACACAGCTACAGTTTATAAACAAACAACAAACGTCAAACAACTGGACATCAATGAGTTCCAAAATCATTCATGGCGAGTAGAGCAAACTACTTGTAACGTTTATCTTATTCTAGACAAGACAAGCGATGCACTAAACTGACTAAAATAGTAGCAAATATCATCAATCTAAGTAGTAATGATAGACAAGTGTCAGCCACCCTTTTCCCTTCTTTTGAACCAATAAACCACAATGCAAACGTCGTATATTTTTGCTCGTCAACACAAAACGTTAGTGAATGTCATTTACTTAAGTCCTCAACTTTCTACTTTAATAAATGACGAAGACCTTTATTGTGCATTTGTAATACAGATTCTGAAGTCTTTTTTTCTTATCTTACCTCTCCGTCCACCCCCCTCCCCTCCCACAAGCACTCTACATGAAGAACAATCTTGAACCCGAGTAGAGCCTCTGCAGGCCAAAGAAAATGTTCAGAAAAAGTGCTTACCGTAACTTTAACCAGAAACTTCTGAGCTGTAGAGGGATGTATGGTCTGTTCCTGAGTCTTCTGTCCTGCTACAATCTTCTTAAGTTCAGTCTGTCATCACTGTTAAGGCTTGTTTCTGTCTGTCGACTATCCGGTGTGTCAACAGCTGCAGTTTCAATATGGCGGCTCCTCAGACAGAAACTCTCACGTCAAAGGTCGTCCTTTTGACGCCGATAACTCGGATTCTTACCAACCTAACCCGGTCCCATGTTTGTGGTAGTTACAACAATGTCTGAACAATATATGGGGAACTTTTTGACGGTTAACACGCCGTCTGACTGCTGAAATTCTGAGTTTTAGCACGAGCACGACTGGAACACGGCCTCACCCCACTGAGCTGTCTTGGTATCCTAGTCGTGACGTCACGATTGTTCGAACAAACAGGTTGCCTGGTAACGGGCTCAAGTTACGGCAGGATGTAACCAATAAACAAACTAACTTGGCTATAAAACAAGCAAATTACAACAAACAAATGAGTTAAAATGAGTTAAAATTTGAGTACTGTAACTATTGTGATTGTAATTATTATGACTGTGTGTAGTGATAGCTAACAAGAGAATAAATATCCAGGAAAATTAGCAGTGTACAATTTTTTAGAATTTTGTATCACAGCTAATGGACTAATAAAGCCTCTCAAAGCCTCTATCTCAAAGGATAAATATGAATTTATACCATAACGTTAACTGAACCTAAGAGAAAAGTCGACGTTACTTGGATATATAAACATTCAGACACACAATTCACAGGGATTCTGTTTATTCCTGTACTCGTCTGGTACCTTAACCTTCTACAACAGCAACAGAGTTGATATACGGGGCATCAACAGCTAGCCTCGCTCCCCAGGCGTGGGGCCAGCGTTTAAAACAAGACACGACTGGAAAGGTTTCCCTGTCCTTGGTGCTGAATGAATAATCTATAATGTTACTATGATAAGATGTAAGCGTGGTAGAGATTGACGTTAAACAAATAGAAATTTGTAACTCCTTCTTCGTTGATTTTTGGTTGTACAAAAAAAAACAGACAGGTTTGCAATCTAGCTGGTAACCGAATAAGATACAAGGGCAGTGGCGGTTGCAAAGTACATATGAATGCGTTTAACAAAGCACAAGATTTAGGTACTACAAATAGGATTTACGTACTAGGTTATACAGGTTAAGCAAAGCAGGGGTGTTTCTTAGATGCCCGGACGACCTTGGTTACTAAGCAGTTTGAAAATAAAGTTACACATTAGCCATTGAAGCCATAGAGAAATGCATTTTATCTCTTGTTCTGCATGTGTACATAGTCGGTAAACTGCCGTACGGCATAACACACCGGCTTCTGCATCTGTATTGTATTTTATCGACAGGCCCTCCCCTTGCTAAATACCGTCAGTCCCTTACTACTGAGAGGTTTCCACTCATATACATAGCTAGAATAACTCTTGATGCGCAAACCAAACGGTCTCTTTTGACCTTTGACTTGTTTGAGTTCCGTTAAAGAAGACACATCAAATAAATTCTCAGATAAGGGCTTAACACGTTTTAATATTGTTTCTTAGCGTTCTATATTTGTTTGAAATTTGTAACGTTTCTGAATTTAACGTTTACTTGATATTGCCGTCGTCTTTTAAGTTGTTGTTGTCTTTATGAAAAACATATTAGCTCTAGAGACGATATTCTGACATGTCTGATGTATTCTTAAGTACCGTGGGAATGGTTTGATTCGGTACATATAGTGTTCCTCGCTTTGGCTGCTTCAATGCTGAAATGTGTGGCCATCTAAGTGTTCATTCACATATTAAATGATACGAAATTCTAATTTGTCTGTTAAATACCAAAAATGACATTTATGGCAATAAGTTGGTTCGTTTTAAAAAGGTTCGCTAGTTTTGAGACGGTCCCATGCCCAGGACACGATTGCGCATGTGCGCAGCTACGTAGCCCTCCATGACCCCAGAGGATAGACACACAAAGTTGTTTCGTTTCATTTTCCTGACAGTCTCCGTCGGTATTGAGGAGGTTGGGCGTTCTGGAACAAGGTAAAGCCGATATGTTACGGCTAAGCGGGAATCTCACTGGAGCAGCGGCCGAGCCATTTAACAAATCTCCACAAATTCCATCGATAAAAAAACAAGTCGTTTTACGCTTTTGTGTGTTTTTAGTCAATGCCAACGTGCCGAAGTCTAGTGAGATACCCCCTTTATAGTTTTAACGCTTTGTTTGTCAGTGGTCGATGACTTGTCCTGAAGTAAAAATAACAATTTTAAAAACTGGGTCAGTTGTTATAACAGCAGTCATATCGGGTAAGCGAAGTCGTCAGATTTAGATAGTTTCTTATTATAATCGAGTGACACACAGCAGCACGTGCAACAATGGGGTAACCACAGTATAACCATAAAAGAAAAGAGACTGCATGAAAAGTTAAGGAATTCCAGGTGTACAGAAAAGAAAGAAAAGAGACTGTATGAAAAGACTACTCTCTGTTGTTAAATGATAGGTTACTAATGTGAGTCTGGCAGCAGAGTAAACATTGGTTTGTAGTGGCTGGACTTTGTAACCTCCTCTCTGTCCCACTTCAGTGTGATCATATAGTCTATAGCCATGGTCTCCTTTCCACTAGACGGCGTTCCTAAATCGGATTTGTGTAATCTTCGATTTCATACTGGGTATATCGTACAAAAGGTAAAGTTGTGACTTAAATGTTGCAAAACACACAAAGCGTAAAAAGTTTCGTGTTTCCATACAATTGGTTGAGCAATCTGTCAAATTTGAGGTCGCAGAGAGCGCCGCCTAGCGGAAAGGGTGCATAACCCACCCCTTCCAAAACGAGAAATGCAAAACAAAAACATGAAAATGCAAATATTTGACGGATATGACTGGTTTCCATAGTGACAAAGAATTCTGCGTACATATCTTTTCTAAATGTTACAAGGAACAACAGCTACTCGCCAGCGTGCTGTATTGTAATAATATTGTTAAGTTCAGCACAGCTGCTAATGATGGGGTGTTGGACACAGCATAGATTTAAAAAATGAAGTCATGTGGCATAACTGTAGGCTATCTGGTCAGGACCCAGTGGTCCTGGGTTCGAATCCTGCCACATGCTAACGAACTTGTGTCATTGGGAAAGTTTATACTCTGGCCGGGTGTAAAATTGGTACCAGGCTTTGGTTGAGGAGGTAAAAGGCGGTGGGAGGAAAGGGGGAAAGCTCAGTCTTTCATGATCAATGCCGAGATTCCAGACACAGCGTAAAAGCCCCCACTGTGCCTACACTTCCTTTTTGTAATCTTTTCTACAGAAGCTGAGAGACCATGGCAGACATGAGGTTTTTCCCGGCTCTGTGTTGTCTCCTGTCCACCGGAGTGTTTGTCTCGGCGCTGTCACGTGTCCACGTCCATCCAGAAAAACACTGGTTCATGGACGACACCGGCCGCGTGCGCATCTTTCACGGCGTCAACATGGTCCAAAAGGGATATCCTTGGTACTGATCACTTTATTCGCTTTTTTCTCATTTTGTTTTCTTTCACCCTGGTAGCTCCTAAGTATGTTAATGAAGTATTTACGGACAAAAAGTGAATCATAATCATTTGACGTCTTACCAAACTAATTCTTTGTAGTGGAAATGCAATGCGTGGCTTACCGAAAGGCCCGCTAAGTGGCGTACCCGATAACGTCAGTTATTACATAATAATAGCATTTTATGTTTGATACCATGATAATAGCAGTACCTTTTCACTTCTCAGGTCCCGTTAGGATGAACCACATGTCATGTAGTACAGACAGAGACTGCTAGGAGGCGTTTCTGTACCAGTAATTTTTGCCGTTCTCCTTGTCAGTTACCAGGCCCAGATGCTTAACCAGTCCCGAATGGACCAGCTGCATCACATGTAGTACAGACAAGGGCTGCTAGGGAGCGTTTCTGTACCAGTGATTTTTGCCGTTCTCATTGCCAGGTATCCGGCCCAGCTGCTGAACCAGTCCTGGTATGATGAGCCGCATAAGATGTAGTACAGACAGGGGCTGCCAAATGGCGTTTCAGTTCCTAGTAATTTTTAATGTTCTCCTTGTCAGATACCCGGCACAGATGCTGAACCAATCTAGGTAGGATATGCTGTATAATATGCAGTTCAGATACGGGCTGCCAGATGGCGTTTCAGTACCAGTAATTTTACCGTTCTCCTTGCCAGGTACCCAGCCCAGATGCTGAACCAGTCCCGACTGGACGAGCTGCAGAGCTGGGGGTTCAACTCCGTCCGACTGGGGATGATGTGGGCGGGAACAGAACCACAGGAGGGGAGGTGTGGACATGTCGTCTTTGTTAGTTTGTTCGTTTGTATGTAAACTGCCTTAGTGTAAAGCACATCAGGAGGTAGTACATTCTTTAAGGGCAGGATTCCTGCTGAAAGCTGCGACGTTAAGGGATTGAGGGAGCTATCATTACGAAAAGATATGGACAAACAGTTGCTATCACTATCTAGTAAATCTTATATGCCTTGTAATGTTTGCACTAGAGGGACAACAGATGCAAATGTATGGCGCATCATTCGTTGTCGATAAAACATTCATACATCTAGGTACTACTTTAACCTACATCTTGGTCATTCATTCGTCAAATACTGGTACACCTACACCATTCATTCATTCATTCATTCATTTCATGTTCATTCAATGACATCGTTCGTTCGTTCGTTCGTTCGTTCCTTGCTTCATTCATTCATCATTTATCCATTCATTCCACCAGGTACAACCACACCTACATCAGCATCCTCCGTAACATCACCACGGAGCTGGGCAGACGCGGCATCTACGTCATACTGGACATGCACCAGGACGCGTTGGTCCGACCTTTCACCTTCTACGACGGAGTGCCGCCGTGGTTGGTCCAAAGTTTCCCGCCACCGGACCATCCCTACCCCTGGCCGCTGGAGAACATTACGTCATGGCAATACGCCTACGTCACGCAAGCTTGCAGCCACGCCTTCCAGTGTCTGTACGACAACTACAAGGGGGCTGCGGAAAAGATGGCGAGCTTTTGGAAGTTCGTCGCGTCCGAGTTTTCCAACCAGACGTCAGTGCTTGGTTACGAGCTGCTAAACGAGCCCTGGGTCGGCGATTGGACGAGAGATCCTGAGCTGCTCCTCCCGGGGCATGCTGGGAAGGTGAACTTGTCTCCTCTGCACGACCGCGTGAGCCTCGCCATCAGAACGGTGGATGAGGAAACGCTGATTTTCTACGAGCCCGTGACTTGGGGGTACATCTTTTCCGAGGACGGCGTTTTCGGCTCCGGATACGAACACGTCCCGGGAGGGAAGGCCTTCCAGAACCGCAGCGTTTTCTCCTACCACTACTACTGTTCGCTCTATCACGGGGGGCAGCCGTACCCGGAGTACGAAAGAGTGGCCTGTGACCAGATTGTTGGACCGAAGTTGTTCTCCGCTGTACAGGAAGATCTGAAGATGCTCGGTGGAGGCGCGTTCCTGACGGAGTTTGGCACCTGCAGTCCCAACACCAGCCAGCCAGACCTGTCAGACACGGTAGAGTGTGGGTTTGTCCTCAGGGAAGCGGACCGGTTCTTACAGTCGTGGACCTACTGGGACACTTTCAAGGGGACCGGTGCATTCTGGGACCGCTCGGGGCGTGCTATCCCAGAGCGCATCAGTATGTTCGTCCGGACCTACGCACGCGCAGTGGCGGGTGTTCCCACGGCCATGACCTTCGATGTCGTCACCCGTCGTTTTCACCTGACCTTTGACCCAGATCCTTCCATAAAAGAACCTACGGAGATTTTTGTTCCCAGGATTCATTACGAGAAGGGGTATACCGTCATGGCTTCCTCGGAGCTAAAATGTGACGTAGATGAGAAGCACCGCAGCTTTCTTTACGTCACTTTAAAAGAGACCAATGACGTGAGGGCATTGCTGACGAACACTTCGACCATAACTGTTGTGCCTTCCTCGGATAGCGTAAATGATATCGAAGAGGCAGTATGTTTGAAGGTCAATTGGTAGATTTGACATTTAAGAGGTGACATAGAACGTTAGAATGTACCAGGCAAAGATTAAAAGCTAAAACATCGATCAATAAGAAGCCGATCAATAGATATCGAACATGGTCTTCATTGTATTTTTCTACTTGGAAAGCATATGTTTTGTCATAAACTGATATATATGATGCATACTTCTTGCGGCCCAGTTGCGAAGTTAACACGTGCGATTTCTCATGGTCATGAATAAATGCCACTCTCTTTACCCGGTCCTTGTTACAAGTCTAATGTCCCGCCCTGTAGTTGTGCAATATTCAACAACGATGCAGTGTCATCTTATGGTTGACCGTCATGATTTTGTAACAAAAGACGAATCCATTCCTGGGATAGTCAAGCCTCTCGTGAACTGCTACTTTATCTTTGAAATCCTGTGTCCCTTATTTATATGAATGCAAATGAATTGCGGTAATTTTCCCCTGAAGTTAGGACTACTTTCCGGCTTATCAACAGAAGGAAGACATATGCGCCACACGTATTGCAACAATATTCTGAAAACTTCATCGCTCGACAAGTGAGCCAAATGGAACCGAAAGTGGATGCTGTGACAGTTATTATAAATGCCCAAGAAGAAAGATTAGAAGAGGGATAACACTTGCTGGTTCAGTAATAGTACTCGGACTAGCAAAACAGTTTGGAACCGCAAGGACATCAGTAGATGTCTTAAAATGCATCTCATCCAGGCACTTAAGAGGTCACCCACCAGTTGCTTGTCCCTATCAAAACCTAGTTAATAACCTTCAGTGATCCCCTTAAGAGCGAATTTACACGAGTGTGTATATACAAGTCCTTGAGTTGCATATGGACATTCTTTTGGCTTTGGTAAAGTTTGTGGGGTAGAAGCTGTATTTTACTTTTACTTTTAGTGTGCAGTCTGGTTATCGAGCGGAACTTAAAGAAATACGGAACTCATATGGACTTGAATAGGCACATTCGTGCAAACACAAGGGGCACCGGTCTTGATGGTGTGTCATTCAGTACTAGGGACAGGGGCACCAGCCTTGGTATGGTGTGTCATTCAGGGACAGGGACAGGGACACCAGTCTTGGTATGGTGTGTCATTCAGCACCAGGGACAGGGACACCAGTCTTGGTATGGTGTGTCATTCAGCACCAGGGACAGGGGCACCAGTCTTGTTGGTGTGTCATTCAGCACCAGGGACAGGGGCACCAGTCTTGTTGGTGTGTCATTCAGCACCAGGGACAGGGCACCAGTCTTGGTATGGTGTGTCATTCAGCACCAGGGACAGGGACACCAGTCTTGGTATGGTGTGTCATTCAGCACCAGGGACAGGGACACCAGTCTTGGTATGGTGTGTCATTCAGCACCAGGGACAGGGACACCAGTCTTGGTATGGTGTGTCATTCAGCACCAGGGACAGGGGCACCAGTCTTGTTGGTGTGTCATTCAGCACCAGGGACAGGGGCACCAGTCTTGTTGGTGTGTCATTCAGCACCAGGGACAGGGCACCAGTCTTGGTATGGTGTGTCATTCAGCACCAGGGACAGGGGCTCTAGTCTTGTTGGAGTGTCATTCAGCACCAGGGACAGGGCACCAGTCTTGTTGGTGTGTCATTCAGCACCAGGGACAGGGGCACCAGTCTTGTTGGTGTGGCATTCAGCACCAGGGACAGGGCACCAGTCTTGTTGGTGTGTCATTCAGCACCAGGGACAGGGGCACCAGTCTTGTTGGTGTGGCATTCAGCACCAGGGACAGGGGCACCAGTCTTGTTGGTGTGTCATTCAGCACCAGGGACAGGGGCTCTAGTCTTGTTGGAGTGTCATTCAGCACCAGGGACAAGGACACCAGTCTTGTTTGCGTATCATTCAGCACCAGGGACAGGGGCACCAGTCTTGTCGGAGTGTCATTCAGCACCAGGGACAGGGGCACCAGCCTTGGTATGGTGTGTCATTCAGGGACAGGGACACCAGTCTTGTTGGTCTGTCATATAGGGACATGGGCAAGAGTGTAGTCATTCAGCACCAGGGATATCAGCTGTTGAATACTGTTGTTGGCGTCCACCTTGGAGTGAAATTTGTGACTCGTAAGGCAGCAACTTTCCTTGCTGGTTTTGCAGCAGGGTATATTTCTTCATGGAGGGGTTGCTAGCCTTTCCCCTTTGGCAGAGGCACCCCCTCAAACATAGGACCCACATTTTACATCCCTTCTGATACTATCTGACTTACAACAATATTTATAAGATCAGTACGCCTGAGCCCAAAATACGTGTCAACATTTATTCAGCACAAAGAAAAACAGAAATACAATACAAAAATGTATCATGGATATACATACACAAAGTGTAATGAATTGGCCTTATACATGTGATGTGCTACAATATCATTATCTTGTATGATATGAGATGATAATGAGAATAATAATATAAATGTGAATTCGGGAATTGAAGGAGGGTAATAGGTAAAATAGTGCTGGAAAATGGACTTCCCAAGTAAGCTGTTTGTACTGTATTTTACGGAGGCTCTACTTTGTATGTGTATGACTATAAATAGTTTCTCTTTGAAGAAGAATAAATACAATAAAGAAAAAATGTATTATGTATGTATAATACATTGTATATGAACATATATAAGCAAATATAGAAAGAAAAGTAAGAAAAAAGATGCTACATGAAAATGTTTCGTCTGGCACAGATGGTGCACATGAGGCAAACCCACTCCAGTCGGAGAAGACCAGGCAGTACATCTCCACTTCAGCCGGGGTGGTTCCAGTTTGGTACAAGATCTCCCCACACAGACAGCACACACAAGTCCCTGCAGACTAGTCCTACTTCTCCCACTGCTGCAAGCTAGCCTCCTTCACAGCCTTCCACCAGCACTGGCGGTTATTGCTGGGGAGAGCGCTGATTTGAGATTTTCAACACATGTGCAAAGTTCTTAAGCCAGGAAGGTGGTGTCTGCGCCCACGGGGTATAGGGATAGTTAATAGGGGTAGGGGAAAGGTAGGGTGCAGACATGACCTTCTCGGCAAAAGAACCTGGCCCATATGTTGAAAATTGTGAATCATCGCTCCCCCCAATAATAACTGCCAGCGCTAGTAGAAGGCTGTGAAGGAGGCTAGCTACAAGCAGACATGAATGTGGAGTCCAGCAAGGATGGGGCCCATCACCCCATTGGTAGATGAGGTGCAGGACAGCCATCGCTCGCTGAAAAACACAGACATATCTGCAAGATGGTGCAGTGGGAGAGGTTGAAGTAGTCTAGGAGGGCCAAGTGTCTACCGTCTGTGGAGTTGACCCTGCCCGCCCCTTCCCCACCCCAGCTGCACTGTAGAATACTGTGTGGTCTGTTTAACTGGAGTGGGTTTGCCATGAGTGCACTATCAATCCGTGCCAAACTCCACATTTTCATGTAACATTTGAGAGAAAGAAAAGCTGTGGGAAGAAGTAAAAATTTGTAAATGATACAGAAAAGATAATGAAAAATGACATTTAAGGTGTTCTAGCACATATTGGCTTAAGCAAAACCTAGGATTGACTGACATACAGCCAGAATCTTTACTAAAACTTCATAACACAAATACACATGCATATGTAGAAGCACTCCTACAATAACCAGATTTTGCTGGTCACATCACACTTTTTCCTGTTCTCTATTATTTTCTATTCTTACTTTTGCCATCTTTTAAAGAATGTTTTGTACTTGTAACACTTTCAGGCATTTTGAGACACTTTCAGGACATTGGCAAAAAACGTAATTTTGAGAAGTGACTATCCACTCATGGCTGTAGGCTATAATTTTGGCTATGGACTCAGGGATGTTGATCTTGAGTACTGGCTATGGACTCAGAGATGTTGATCTTGAGTACTGACTATGGACTCAGGGATGTTGATCTTGAGTACTGACTATGGACTCAGAGACGTTAATTTTGAGTACTGACTATGGACTCAGAGATGTTGATTAAGTACTGACTATGAACTCAGGGATGTTAATTTTGAGTACTGACTATGGACTCAGGGATGTTGATCTTGAGTACTGACTATGGACTCAGAGATGTTAATTTTGAGTACTGACTATGGACTCAGAGATGTTGATTAAGTACTGACTATGAACTCAGGGATGTTAATTTTGAGTACTGGCTATGGACTCAGAGATGTTGATCTTGAGTACTGACTATGGACTCAGGGATGTTAATTTTGAGTACTGACTATGGACTCAGAGATGTTGATCTTGAGTACTGACTATGAACTCAGAGATGTTAATTTTGAGTATTGACTATGGACTCAGGGATGTTAATTTTGAGTACTGACTATGGACTCAGGGATGTTGATCTTGAGTACTGACTATGGACTCAGGGATGTTAATTTTGAGTACTGACTATGGACTTAGGGATGTTAATTTTGAGTACTGACTATGGACTCAGAGATGTTAATTTTGAGTACTGACTATGGACTCAGAGATGTTGATTTTGAGTACTGACTATGGACTCAGAGATGTTGATTTTGAGTACTGACTATGGACTCAGGGATGTTAAATTTGAGTACTGACTATGGACTCAGAGATGTTGTTTTGAGTACTGACTATGGACTCAGGGATGTTGATCTTGAGTGCTGACTATGGACTCAGAGATGTTGATTTTGAGTACTGACTATGGACTCAGGGATGTTAATTTTGAGTACTGACTATGGACTCAGGGATGTTAATTTTGAGTACTGACTATGGACTCGGGGATGTTAATTTTGAGTACTGACTATGGACTCAGAGATGTTAATTTTGAGTACTGACTATGGACTCAGGGATGTTAATTTTGAGTACTGACTATGGACTCAGGGATGTTAATTTTGAGTACTGACTATGGACTCAGAGATGTTAATTTTGAATACTGACTATGGAGTCAGGGATGTTAATTTTGAGTACTGACTATGAACTCAGGGATGTTAATTTTGAGTACTGACTATGGACTCAGGGATGTTAATTTTGAGTACTATGGACTCAGAGATGTTAATTTTGAGTACTGACTATGGACTCAGAGATGTTGATTTTGAGTACTGACTATGGACTCAGAGATGTTAATTTTGAGTACAGACTATGGACTCAGAGATGTTGATTTTGAGTACTATGGACTCAGAGATGTTAATTTTGAGTACTGACTTAAGACTCACAGCAAAACATGCTACACAGTACACATACACACATACATACACACATGCACATCTACGTACAGACACATACACAAACAATTACAGGCATGTTTTGGTCTCCTGTCCGGAAGGGGCCATTCCGGCTAGGAGACCAAAACATGCCACACACAAACACCCCCACATTCCCCCCCCCCCCCCTACACACACACATTCACACACGTGTACACACATTTACACAGACATTGTGGCATGTTTTGGTCTCCCGTCCGGAAGGGGCCATTCCGGGCAGAAGACCAAAACATACCACACGCACCCCCAAGCACCCCCCCCCCCCCTACACACACACACATTTACACACATGTACACACATTTACACAGACATTGTGGCATGTTTTGGTCTCCCGTCCGGAAGGGGCCATTCCGGCCAGGAGACCAAAACATGCCACACACACACCCACCCCCACCCCCCCTATGCACACACACCCTTAAGGGAAAACCCCTAAAGGGAAACCCTACTCTTTCGGGACCTTGACAGTCCCGATCGAGAGGCAAAGGTCATTTACTGTGTGCGGAACCACCCTACTGGTAGCCTCCCTTTGGGTTTCCTACAGTAGATTTAGCTGCTGTTTAATTATATTGCACTAAGTTGTTTTGGAAGTCCTGATAATGCCTCAAGCCCTGGTACGTAAGGGAGTGTTTGCTATTGCAGGCCTTAGGGTCAGATGGGATAAAACTGCAACAGTTAAACACACCCTTGATCTCACTAAATAAATATAGGAGTGTTCATGGCACTGATATGAAGCCACAGTTGGATGAAATTCACAGGCATTATTCTGTTGTGTACCATGATGGAGTCTAGCTTGATTTGGCCCATACATCCCTCATGTGCAGGTCTGTGGTGTTTAATTCCCCCCCTTTTCTTACCGTAACCTCAAAAAAGGCACTTGAAATTCACCGCAATGAAACATGTTTGTTTTTAAATTAACTTTTGACCTTAAATGCTCATTAATGGAGAGTTGTTTTATGAAAGGATTATCAGATCTTATGTATCACACCTGAAATTGTCCAGTAATATTGTTTTTCAACCTTCAACAGGTGCTTTTATATACATGTACAGTCAAAAGAGGTAGGAAGGAAGAGTTTTGACTTTTTTCTAGTTGTGTCTTAAGTTGTACAGACCGTGCACACTATAAGGGATGTCAGGGCGACCTGAGGACTTAGTGTTTGCTGCGCACGGGGCCGCTGGGACTCTCACAGCGCCGCTTCAGGGCCCGGCTGTCTCTCGTCCTGCGGTGGGATGCTCGCTTCTTGGTCTGCAGATTCTCTGCTGCCATGGCATTGTCAGACTTTGCGGCAACCGGAGGCTTTGGCTCCTTCAGCTGGTGGTGAGAATAGTGTCCATGGTTAATGTTTGCTTAATATTTAAGAAGCTGAAAGGTTAAACTTAGGTTATTTCTTAATGATTATTCGAAGCAAGAATGTTCTTAGAGGATTAGTAGTGAAGCAGCTACTTCAGTGTACTAAATGTTGATTCTCACTATAGATGCAACTACAAGTTTGTTACTCTTTTCACTGAAAACCACTGTCAACAGTGTTGACTGTAAGTCTCAAGAAATCAGTCAGCAGGTTGAAACTCACCAAGTAGTGGCCTGAGATGTTGCTGGATGCTGCGTTGTCGGACGGTCCAGCAATGTGTAGCTTTGTGTCCATCAGCTATAGTGGTGACAGAGAGTCCATGATACATTAAATTTTGTGTTTAGCTTAATCATTAATGGTAACTTTGATTTTTTTGTGATTGAATATACTAAGAAACTTCTTGCCATCATCTGACTTTCTTGCACTGAAAAGTGATAACAAAACTGTTTTGTTCAAGTTTCAAATAAACCAGTCAACATGTGCTGAAACTCACCGAGTGGTGGCCAGAGATGGTGGCGGCTGCTGCAGTTCTCTTTCCAGCCAGACGGTGGCGCTGTGGAGCCAGGGATGGCAACTTAGTGGCTACAGAGTAGAAAACACAAAGGGACATATAAGTTCACAGTATTATTAAGCTGTAAGGAAAATAATTGACAACCTGGCTCATTTCCTTTCAGATGTCAACAAACTGGTTGTCACACAAGTTTGCAAGACATATGAAAAACAAAAGAAGATACTATGAAAAGCTATAGCAACATTGTAAATAATGTATTATGTATAACTGCTTTCATTGTTGAACTTTCTGGAAAAAGAAAGAAAAGGTTTGACTCAGTTTGACTCAGTTCAGTAGCAGTAGTGGAGGTTTGTGTTAGGATTCAGTGGGACTATGCAGTTTCTCCATCCACCTTGATCATGTTATATTGAAGGGCTAAAATCTGGAGTACAAAGTTAAGAACTCTATACTTCAACACAGTGTTTCAAACTCTCACCAGTCCTGTCAGAGGAGAGATCCCAGTCGGCTGCTTCCTTCAGTCTGTTTGCGCGGAAGTCCAGGTCTGCCATGGTGATGTAGACGGCCTCATCGTGATCATCAGGCTCAGGTTTCACCTGGTACCGCGTCTTCTCTGCTCCCTGCATGTCGTGGGTGCGGTGGTTCCGTCCTCCAACCAGACTGGGCTGTGCGGGCGCTCTACGGGTCGCCGACAACTTATCGGACGGGTCCTCGCCAAACATGGCCGTGGTGCAGACCGATCGGAGCAGCTGGTGTTCGTGGTTGAAGGGCACGGCGTTGTGGCGCTCCTGCTCGAGTTGGTGGAGCTTCTCCTGTGCACGGACTTTCTTACCTCGCTTCTTGGTCGGCAGCTTTGAGGCGCTGAGGTCCTCCCCAAACATCTGGGTCTGCAGTTTGTGATGGTACAGTCTGTCCGCGTGCTCGTCTAAGGCTCTATCCAGCTCCTCTTCTGTGGGGGATGATCTCATGTATCTTCAGATACAAAAAAGGGAAAAAGTAAGAGCACTGAGTTGGAGTACAGCAAGTGAGGTACACACAGGTACACTTTCATAGGTCATTAGCACAAGACAGCTGGAGCAAGTGAAAAGTCCCTAAATAATCTAAGATTTAGGATAACTCAAAGGATCCACCTGTTTGGCATGTTGTCTGAGAATCCTCTGGCTGGAATGTACTCAGGTCTGTGCCCAGCCTTCAGGTGACGATCGGCTTCTTCACAGGAGTCCATCACCTCGTTCATGTCCACACCGAGAACCTGGGGGGCCTTGCGGAGGTTTCTGCGGACCTTACGGGTCTGGCGCTGGACATCCTGTGGTGCCTGGTTGGCTGGCTTGGGGTTGGAGGGAGGGTTGGGGACACGGTACAACTCATGGGACTGACGGATCTCTTGTAGTCTTCTGTACATGGTGGATGGGATGGGGCCTGGAATAGAAGATATTTTGTAACCTTACATCAATTAAGTTTGAAGGAAATTTCCAGAAGCTTTGGTCTTGAAAGTTAAACTGCCAACTTTGGATGTTTCTCTCTTTAATTCTTGCTTGCCATATGCATGTTGATAATCCAGTTGGTCTATACATGTATATAGTGTACAACAGTTGGATGCTTTGCTTTGTAGGAGTTTCTACAGCGGTATGCTGTTCTATGGTCTTGATGAACTGTCAGATTTTATGAAATATTCATTAGGACATTGTACAACCTTTCTTCTAATACTTTCATCACCACCTAAAGAACTTATACAGCAGAAACATACTAACTAGATGTTGATTCAATGTTTGCATCCTGGTTGAAAAGCAAAGATGACAATAATATATATATAATAAAGGAAACAGAAACAAGGCTCCACCCCTGTGGCATCCCCAAAAATTCTAGCTCTGAGTTAGAAACAAGTCCAGCAATAGAGATACAGCTTTAGAAATATCCTTCCCCAGTAATGGCTGTAGGAAACCTTCCTTCCTGACATATTCTAACTTTGTGTTTTTCCAATGAAGCTGAAGCAGTAAATAAATGAATAGATAGATAATATGGCTGTAGAAACACTTCCTTCCTGACTTGGTGTCAACTTTGTATTTCTACCTTTTCATAAAACCACAGAATCAACACCTACCTTGGCATGAAGAGTAGGATACCATTTTAACCACAAAACCAACATTTTTCAGAACGCATCTAAGATGTTTTATCCTGCAATGTGTTACACTGAACAACCTCCCCAAGTCAGATAACACAGCTACAGTTTATAAACAAACAACAAACGTCAAACAACTGGACATCAGTGAGTTCCAAAATCATTCATGGCGAGTAGAGCAAACTACTTGTAAACTAACGTTTATCTTATTCTAGACAAGACAAGCGATGCACTAAACAAAAGATATTCTGTAAAAAATTGGAAACTTAGCAGCTGACTAAAATAGTAGCAAATATCATCAATCTAAGTAGTAATGATAGACAAGTGTCAGCCACCCTTTTCCCTTCTTTTGAACCTATAAACCACAATGCAAACGTCGTATATTTTTGCTCGTCAACACAAAACGTTAGTGAATGTCATTTACTTAAATCCTCAACTTTCTACTTTAATAAATGACGAAGACCTTTATTGTGCATTTGTAATACAGATTCTGAAGTCTTTTTTTCTTATCTTACCTCTCCGTCCACCCCCCTCCCCTCCCACAAGCACTCTACATGAAGAACAATCTTGAACCCGAGTAGAGCCTCTGCAGGCCAAAGAAAATGTTCAGAAAAAGTGCTTACCGTAACTTTAACCAGAAACTTCTGAGCTGTAGAGGGATGTATGATGTGTTCCTGAGTCTTCTGTCCTGCTACAATCTTCTTAAGTTCAACCTGTCATCGCTGTTAAGGCTTGTTTCTGTCTGTCGACTCTCCGGTGTGTCAACAGCTGCAGTTTCAATATGGCGGCTCCTCAGACAGAGTCTCTCACGTCAAATGTCGTCCTATTGACGCCGATAACTGGGATTCTTCCCAACCTAACCCGGTCCCATGTTTGTGGTAGTTACAACAATGCCTGAACAATATCTGAGGAGCTTTCTGACGGTTAACACACCGTCTGAGTGCTGAAATCCTGAGTTTTAGCACGACCACGACTGGAACACGGCCGCACCCCGGCTGAGCTATCCTGGTATCCTAGTCGTGACGTCACCATTGTTCGAACAATCAGGTTGCCTGGTAACGGGCTCAAGTTACGGCAGGATGTAATCAATAAACAAACTAAGATGGCAATAAAACAAACAAAATTACATATTATTTAAGTAAAAACCAGTTGAAATGAGCGTACTGTAGTTATTATAATAGAAATTATCACGGCAATATGTCTTGGGATGTCTTACGATAATAAAATCTGTTCTATCTGGATTTAGAGGCCACAACTGAACCTTAGATAGTGATTGGTATAACGTTACGTGGAAATAAAAACTTACAGTCACACAATTTACCGTGATTTTGTTTATTCACGTGCTCCTTTGGTACCTTAACATCCTACTCCAGCAACAGAGTTGATATACGGGGCATTACACACACAATTGACAGGGATCCTGTTTATTCACGTGCTCTTGAATTGAAAAGAAAACCTACTCCAGCAACAGAGTTGATATACGGGGCATCAACAGCTAGCCTCGCTCCCCAGGCGTGGGACCAGTGTTTACTAATGACACTACTGAGAAAGGTTGTCCTGTCCTTGGTGCTGAATGAATTTTATGCAATCAACATTTGTGCTGGCGTCGTACAGATTGGCACAAAACGTTCAACAAACAGGAATTTCTCAACCAGTTTCGCCATTACCGGCTGTTTTGCAAACTGACTGTCAACTTTTACCAAATTTAAAGCACTTAGTTGAATTTATTCTTTACAAATTTAACGTGGTTAATCAGTTACACATCCAAAATACAAAATTCTCTAACACAAAAAATGATTCACCCTAAACCATTTTAGTTGACATTGTATTCACACTTGAAACTATTCAATAGAATCTAGGCTTAAAGCCTCTTTTTTCGCACACTCGCATCAGTTCTGAGGTTCTCAGAGGATGTCGTTCATATAATCTAGCCAACACAGCCTAACTAACATATTATCAAATTTTTATGCCCATCCCTCGAAGAAACTTTTGTCGACGTCCCAGACACATAAAGTTATCCATCCTACTCAGATCGAGGAAATGAAGCATGAATGATATTTGCTGGCGCCAAGCAGATGACGCAATAATTCTCCACATCATTGGTCCAGTGCTCATCGACTGCAAAGCCGCTCTTCTCCGCTAGGCGGCGCAGCTGTCGCAGGTTCCACTTGCAGCTGGTGTTCGGCCCCTCGTAGAAATAAATCTTTTCTCCGTCTTCGAAGTCAATGTCGAGGCCGATTTTTTCTGGAACAGAGGGACCATTTTGCTCCAGAGAATGAGAATCCAAACATTCTACATTTGTGATACCTATCTCCTGTGTCGTGAAGCAAACTGTTATTTAGTGTTCTTTGTAAGGCAGACAGATACACGGACAGGTCTAAACAATACTGTTTCTAGAATCAGATTCTAGATTTGATAATTGTAAAGCTTTGAGGATGAGTCATAATTAAACTAGTAAATATCTAGTAAGTACAAAGCAACGTTTTGTGACCGCCTGTTGTTCTTAGGAACAAGGCTGTCCTCATGTACAAATACTTACCAAAGCGCACCCGCTGTTTTTCGGAACTGGTCAGAGATTTCACCACGTAGCTCGGAGTGTCTCCGCTCGGAGGGTTCTCCACAAATTCGCACCTGTACTCAAACTTCTCAGCGTCCATATTTCCGTTAAAATCCTGTGATAAGAAGAAGCATCGGAAAGTGTAAAATATCAAAAATTCCATCCGTAGAATTAGCCACCAAATACAAGACAAAGTGGCATGAGTAGTTTAGTGGCCCTCCCTCTTGACCAAGACCAAGAGGACGTCAGTTCAAATCCCGCTGTTATATCTCACCGAAATACATGCTACTGGAAAGGATGGACACCATGATCACTGTTACCTTATTGAAGCGTGAGATGAGGTTGTCCCGCCATATCGGTGCCCACTGTTCCCCGTACGCCTGAGACAAGGCCTCTCGGTCAGTGTTCATGTCCATTCCGAGGACCAACCTGTCCCGCTCTACAGTAAAGGGGAAGAAAATTGCCTCAGTTGTCGGAAGCTTCAACCCAACGTTGGAAACGTGGAAACATGGAAACTTTATTCAGTCCATTAGCCACCTACATCAAGTTAAGTGCAATGTCAGCTACTTTGAATACCTGGAGGTGGGCCCGAGGAAATCTTTATTTGTTTGGAAAAGAAGATGAGGTAGAAGCAGAGCACAAAAAAAACATGTTTCACATCGGATTCCGTGAATGAAGGAAACATGATAAAATGTGTTTGGTCTTGCACTATCTTTAACGTGGATTATCTACACATAGAATACAACACGGTGTATTCCGTATCACCCGAGGTACCAGCCCGACCGCGGGAAGGACCGCCCAACGGCCGAAAGCCGGAGGGTGATCCGACCCGCGAAAGGGCTGGGACCGTCAAAAACGCTCTTGACGTGGTTACATACCATTTAGCTGAGCCCGGATGTCCTGTAGCATCTGCACCTGATCATGGATGGAGACGTTACTGAAGCTGCTGCCCAGGAACAGCAGTAACTTGGGCTCCTTCCTGGCGGCGACATGCCGCACCCCGTCCATGTACAACCCGCCGTACGGCTCCACAGTCAGGCCCGGGTAGTCTGTCTCCAGCTGCCGCCCGCACGTCAAGATAAACTCTGCGTAAACAACACAATGCAAACAATCTACCATGCACACGTCGATGAAGATTAGACATCCAGGGAATAAGATATGCCAAAAAGCAGTCACTCAATCAACTGAATATGATTTTGGAAACGGTCAAACATTTCAGATAGCACCTACTATTTTTCGTCTGGTTGTCGTATAAACAAGATAGCTATCTAAAAATTACCGAAAAGTCATGCCAATACCATGTGCAGAACACGAGATATGGAAACAAGAAATTCCACAGAAAGGCGGTAGGGGGTTCATAATCGAACTTGACATTTATTTTGCGGAAACCTACCAATATACCACATACCCTAAAGCTCAATTCACAGCTTCTTGGGTTTTGCTTTTGTGTGTACATCTGTGTTGGTAATATGATTGCAAAGTTGAGCTTTGTTCCAACACAATGAAAAACATTCACCATGGATTTTCGGTCCTCAAACTCTACAACTATACACATGGATGTATACACTAACTAACGGCACCGAAACTACGTTCTTGGTGGATGTGAAGATGGCCATGCACTGTCAGTGCTCTGCGACTGAAGAAGTGGACACATTACATGCTTAAAACTATTACCCTTCGCCATGTCCACTGGTACAAACGTGAGGCGCCCGTGCCGCTTCAGCATAGCCTCGATAACCAGGCGGGTTTTGGAGGACCCCCCGCTGCCGAGATCCACAAGAACGGCCGGGGACGAGACTTTCCCGGCAATGTCGTCTGCGTAGGTCTGAAGTATGCTGTACTCGTGCCGCCAGAGTTTGTAGGTCTCCGATTTCTGTATCAGTCTGAAGAAATGAAATGAACTTGACAATCGTACAAGGGGCAATGCATGGCAAGTAATAATGTAAAAAGCGATGAAACTAGGAGTGTGACGTTTCATGTTTCATGCGAATGCGCGCGCGCGCGCGTGTTTTGTATTGTGTTGGTGTCTGCGTGTGTGTCTTTCTTTGTCTCTCTCTCTCTGTGTATGTGTGTGTGTGTGTCTCTCTCTGTCTCTCGTGTTTGTGTATATACGTATGTGGGTATGTTCGTATTTCTCTGTGTGTGTGTCTGTGTATATTTGTTTGTGTGTGTGTATGTGTGTGTGTATCAGTGTATATGTATGTCAGTGTATGTGTATGTCAGTTTGTGTGTCTGTGTAAGTTGAGTGTGTGCGTGTGTGTATATCTGTTGATGTGTAGGTGTAACCCATACTCACTGCTCACACAGCTCCGACCCGCGTGTATCGTACACGTACCACTGCGGCACATATCTGCGCGGTGACGTCAGACTCGTCACTACCGACATCAGCTCATCGGGTACGTCATCATGTCTCATGACGTCATCACTCACGACGTCATCACCCACGTCAATGGCATGGTCATTCATCATAGTTGTTTTTGGCAGGTGCTTGTCTTGGTCCTACAGTTTTCCTGTGCAATATGTGATTAGACCTGATTTAATTAATCGTGTACTTCGCTAAATAGAACTTGATAAACATAGATTATCATCTATTTTTGTACTTCGTTCTATAAAACACATTCAAGCGTATAGCACGAAAACTATGTTATAGTTATGAAGTTATCAAATATTGATTTCGGACCTTACAGAATTTCTAAGCATACATTTTCGTGAGCATATTGTTAAAACTTCGTCTAGAATTGCGCCCAAAATCACAGTCAATTCATCTTACTGGAAACCTCAACACCAGAGTTGAATGTAGACTACACATCGCTAAGTCCTTACCTGAGAGTTTACTTGTAGTGCCTTCCTGTTCGGAACACAGAGGCCAAGAGAGACTGTATGATACTATGATGTATTCATTTAGAGTTACATCAGCTGTATATTCAGCGGTTACTATTTGGTTACAGGGGACCAAGTTTGAACTATAAATACACTACATAAAGCTAAGGGCACAACCCGCCGTACGTGCAAGTGTGTGGCGTGTACGTGCTAAAACGTGGGCAATGTTTTGGGAAGCGTAAGTGGTAAGTACCGCCTCAAGTGCATTTCTTTTTGAAAACCTGAGATGTCAGTACATTATAAACTTTTCAGGCTAATAGTTCAAAACAGGAAGAAGATATATCAAGCAAGGGCCATTTAGCGATAGAATGCGTCCTACCATGCGGGGTGTCACCATAAAGGGGATCTTAAGGTTTAGTCATTGTGTTTATATCAATTTTTTTTATGAAACAGAAATAAAAACATGTTGGAAAAGTATCATAATCTACAACGTTTTCATCACTAAGGTGTCAAATCGAAGATTGCTAGCGGTGGAGCCCCCAAATCTTACTCTCCAAGCACAGGTTAGGCTCCTCCTGTTTTCTGGCGTTTTTAAGGCGTTTTTACCATGCTTTCTATTTTGAACTGTATTCTTGATGTCTTGCTTAACGAGACACAAAACAGTACAAAATAGGAAGCCCGATAAATATGCCTAAAACGTTTTAAAACAGCCGCAGCCTCACCTCTACTTGGAGAGTAAGATTTTGGGGCTCCACCGCTAGCATGGGACGGTGGCGCCAGCGCTAGCAATCTTCCCTTTGATCCGAACCTCTGCTTGCAGAGTACAACAATTTAGGGTCAGCAAGTTTTGGCTGGGTGGGTTGGGCTGGGTAACCGGACACACAGCTTTTTTCCTAGGCTCTACATTTGAATGCCTTCGGGCTATAGTAATTCATAATTAAAGTATGCCCAACATATCGGCGTTCAATAACCATGGAGCGTTGACTTTCATGGCCGTGGAATCCATTGACTACACTTAGAGGCAAACTTCATTTACCAGAAATTTGGGGGAATGTGAATATTAAATTGGGAATACTAAACAGCAAGGTGGCCTGAGTACCTAACACCTGGCCTTTGCCCTTTGGTGCCCCACTTGTTCTCTGTCTTTTCGTCTGTGACATGCATTCCACCTGGACTGTTGACTGTAGCATTTCGATTTGTCTGCTGACCCATTTGGCCTGTCATTCAAAATGTATATCTATATATTGCCGCCTTACCAAGGGTTGGTGGGGCGACTGGGATCAAACTTTCAGACATAGAGAGCTGAGAGTCACTCATTATACTGGGGAGATGCATAACTCAGAAACAGATAGTGAAGATATAGTAAATACATGTACCTGTAGTTGAAGAGTTGCGCTCAGGCTTCTCTGACTAGTGAGGTAGCAATCTTTCCAGCGCCGAGGAACGATCAGGTGATCTGTTATGCGTAACCAGGTAAGGCTTAGGCCACATTTCCAAAAAGGGGCCCGGTCGGGCAGCTTTCGGGAATGAAAAGACTGATATGAAAGATATCAAAATACACAAAATGTCAAAATAAGATTCGTGGGCATGATTTGTTATATACATTTTAATTTTTCGTTTCTTAAAACATCCCGGCCGGGCCCCGGTTTGGAAATGTGACCTAAGCCTTTCCTGGTTACGCATAACAGATCACCTGATCGTTCCTCGGCGCTGGAGTTGTCTAAGAGTTGTCTGTGTAACCTCAGGGCAGTTATCACCTGGTTATAGGGACGTCGACGGAGTTTGATTGTAAAGGTCCGTGGACTGACCCGGTGACCACAATGCGACAATCGCCCCAGGTGCGGCCATCGGATGAACCACTCACACTGGGGAGGACCCAGAAACAAAAGCGGAATGTCCAAGCAGATGTAGGGTATCGTTTGCTGTTATCAGTCAATTTTTTTTTTTTTCATTCCCTTTATTGATTCAGCATAACAAACATACACATAGTGGTAGCCTGAATGGCGTTGGAATTTACAACAGACACATAAGCTACTCGGTCCGCAAATGGTACACAGCAGTACCCGTCATTACACGCTAAGTGTCTATAGTCTTGTTACACAGATTACAGATTGATGGCTGTATGCAAGAAAGAGTTCTGAAGTCTTTTAGTTCTGGCTAAGGGGATGGACATAGTGTTTTTGTTTCGCAGTGAGCGTCCCGTAGCAGTTGTTCTGGAAGGTGGGACCAGGTCATGCGGTGGATGGTCGCATCGTGTTCGTCTGTTCAGTCGGTCTCACTTTTCCTCCCAAGTATGATGTCAACGTGATAAAATCCTTGGGCTGCCGTAATACACACAGTGTCCTGGACACTCCTTTTAGCTGGGCAAAGTTAATATCCTGGGCTCAAAACCAGAGCTCTTTGCAAGGGGAGTTGAGAGGGCCGTGTACATTCAAGCTCGGCATCCAACGTCGAAAAGAGACGGGGGGCGACACAGGTTATCTGGTACCTACAACCCGTTGCTGCAGTCACGTGCCTTCTACGTCATGTCCCGGAAGTAGACGGCTCCATTGCGTGAACAGGGCTGACAGAGTCATCCGAAATTTTGGTAAGTCCAAGCCATTTTCCCAGTGTTGGTCGGACAAAGTTAAATTTTCCTCGATGTCGTTAACAAACACAGATGAAATTGAAACTGATTTTTTACAGAACTATTGTCAGTCTCTTTTGGCGGCGCATTCGCGGTTAGCTCGTGCTAAGTTTCGGTGCCTATTACTAGTACTAGCTCCAAACGATCGTGGTACGTTGACGACACGGTCTCGGCAAGGTGGGGGCACGCTGACCCCATTTTGCCACCTGCGTTTTTAACCTAAGAATTGAAACATCGCCTCAGTTGCAACCGGCGCATCGACGTTTGATCGCGCCTGTTTATAAAACCGGTTCATATGTTCACGGTGTCATATGTCAACGTACCGCCACGGTACCGCAGTCCAGTTCGATACCCTCTTTAGGAATAGGCGGAAATTAGCATGTCCCTGAGCCCCATCTAAAGTATAATTAATAAAAGAGAAGATTTTCTGATGATCGGCCGAAGGTTAGTTACTTATGTTTGTTATTTATTGATTTCACTGATCATACATCTTTTGTATTATTATAACATATGTGTTAGTTCATTTCTTTGTTATTTATGATTTCATTGATCATACATCTTGTGTAAGCATAGAGGAGGAGGGCACGGCATAAACTGATAAGGTTTTCCTTTCCTCCTGCACCTGTTTTATGTTTTATTCTTTTCTGTATTTATTATCATTTTGTTGGGCAAATAAATCAACAAACAAACAAACAACAAGGTCGTACACAGCATGACGCCGGTTTAGAGCGCTTGTACGGCCTCGTGGAGACTCGCATTTGCGTGGCTATATGAATAATTCAAGAATGCAACGAAACATCTTCCTTGTATTTTATGGCCTGTTAAAAACCCAGAGACTGTTACATTTTACAGCAGGTGTCTAGCACATCTTACAAAATGTAGCTTGTCCACACACTACGACACAAAAATATATTTTTGCCAAACCTCTTTTTTAATATTCTAAAAGGTTTCACATCCAAACCATAAAATATCACATTAAAAACTCGCACGCTCCACCCGTATGATTTGCACTAGGATGGAGACATTGTTGTTTAATCACACAGAAAGATCGGGTGACATGTTACCACGTCGTGTCAAAGGATGAAAGCCTCTAACGTTAGCAGGTGCGTAGAGCAACAGGTAACATCACGCATGCGCACAATACTCGTAAGCACGTCATTGTGAACAATGGCAGACTCAGAGATAAGTATGGGGTAAGCGTAAGCGGGGAAAATGTTTACGGGGGGGTTTATTTCACTGCAGGGAGAAAATATCGTACTCTAAAATCCGCGAAAATGTAATAGGCGAAACGATATGTAGTTGCCATCTTGACCTAGTGTGTCTGTATCTATATGTGTCTCAACCCCTGCTGAAAATTTATTGTATATTTCTTATATTGTCATCCTAATAAGAAGTAGAAGGATAGTTTGGATACATATAATGAGGCTATTTGTGTAGCATCACGCACAATAACCATAGCATTATGGACAACGGCACACTTAGAGATAAATATGGGGTAAGTGTAAGAGGGCCGGTTTTTAACGGGGATTTTAATCTCGCGGTAGGGAGAAAATATCGTACTCTAAAATCCGCGAAAATGTAGTAGGCGAAACGATATGTAGTTGCCATCTTGACCTAATGTGTCTGTATCTGTATCTATATGTGTCTCAACCCCTGCTGAATTTATTTTATACCCCCTTTCCACCAGGACGGCGCTCTCGCCGCGCTCTCTCTGCGACCTCAAATTTTACAGATCGCTCAACGAATTGTATAGAAAAGAAACGAACGTTTTACACTTTGTGTGTTTTGTTGTTCTTTCAATCACACTTTTACATTCTGTATGATATACAAAGTAAGAAATGAAAAGTTACATTTATCTTATTTAGGTCGCAGTGAGAGCGCAGCGCGATCGCCGTCTGGTGGAAAGCGGGCCTTTAGATTTCTTATGTTGTCATCGGCCGGGATAAGAAGGTGAAGGGTGTTCGGACACGTCATAATACCCCTGTCACATGATCCACGGTCTTCGGACGTATCGATGGAAGATCGGCCATATTTAAGATATCGACAGAGGTTTGCGCGTATTTTTTTTTTACCTGAAAACCGTCCCTGTCATAAGCCATACTTTGTACCTGGCACAATTATTGTGCAATAAAGTTATTGTTATAAGCGAGGCTCGGGCGATTGCCGCAGAATCGTCGTCCGATCGATTTTCGCCAAATGTGACAAGGGTATAAGGAAACCAACACATACTCCGGTTCATGAAGTCTACAACCAAGAGTTTGAAAGCCCAAGACGACAGGGAAGACCTCCTAAACGTTGGAAAGACCAAAGTCTAAAAGCAGCTGAAGCTAGCTATAGGGTACGGAGAGGAGCAATGGGCCAGTCCCGTAGTGTGTGTGCGCGTAGGCTTATCTGTTTCAGCCATCTTTTCCAAAATGTGATTAATGGTGCCGAGTTGTTCTACACTTGGTTGGTTTTGGGCGGGGCGCGCATTATTTGCGGATATTTTGAGCGAGACATTTTTAGTAACGCTATGGCAGCATCACACCGTGGACGACTTCCGACCCACTTTTATGGTCGTCAATAGGTTACCGACTTCCACGATCGCCAGAAAATTTAGCTTCTTTTTTTAAACTGAACATCTACTTTATCATATTGGACGAGGCTCGGTGATACTCGATTATGATTGTTGATATCGGCCATCCAAAGAATCGCATAGTGGTCGAGAGGAGACCGTCCATAATTTGGCTGAAAAATGGCCTTTTGAGTTCTTAGACTCGTCAGGCGAATAATTTACCTGTTGTGTTACGGTCGGACAACAAACCCGGTGCGTGGGCAACTCAGCGTTAGGAAGACTCACGAACAAGGCGAAGATGGACAAGCTGTTGCTGTTCACAGGTAAGAATATATCTGATAGACGTGCTCTTTATGAAAAAACGGTCTCTGGCGTCGTGCAACGTTACATGTACATTTACATCGGGAGACATTGAGCCGGTAGTGCTGAAAGCCACGTTAAGGGGGGTGGGGGTGTTGGTGGCTAACAGGATCTCAGTGGAATATACATTGCTACTGAAGCTGCAAGGGATATTGCTGCCCTATTCGTCAGTAGGGGTCAATTAATAGAGACAAAAATATTTTCTATATATAAAGGCTGGTCTATGGTTGTCATACTGTGTCCACGGTTACAATTTATGTATATATTTCTTATAAAATTTTACATGGATCTATAAAACTGCAGCTATCCTGTGGATGACGGCGGTGTCCCTTCCGCGAGTGGAGTCGTCCCTGTGTCGTGGTGATGTCCCCGCCCCGTCGTGCTCATGTCGGGACGGAGTCGCAGCAGCAAACGCGCGGTGCACCGTCTGCTCCTGTACAGCGGACGGACAACCAAGGGATTGCCGGGGTGACCAATTCTTTTTATTCTTTTTATCGACATGAATGGATGGATGGATGGATGGATGAATGAATGAATGAATGGATGAATGGATGGATGAATGAATGATTGTTTATTTGAGTGCCTTGCGCTTTACATGCCCAGCCCATGTGGGCCTTTAGACAGAGACATTAAATCATGTACAGATAACTAGACTTTGTTAAAAGTCTACTATCTAAACTCTGCTGCTGGACGTCTGAAAGCGACTTTTCCAGTTCTACTATTCTACCTTCCTTCTCCTGAACTTGAACCTCATAGTTTTCTGACTTGGACTTGAGTTCTTCCTCAAGAGAAGACACAAATAATTTCAATTTATTATTTGTTAACTATCATTTTGCTGCAACCTGTACGTAAACCAGCGGATATAAATGTGTAATAAAGTTTATCATTCGTTAATGAAGATAAAAACTGTTCCTAACCCAGGTCCTGTCGTGGACGCCCCCTGTGAGACCGTGCACGCCCCCGGCTGTAGTCTCACCACAGCGGCAGGGTATGCACCACCCGGGGGCCAGCCGTGCTACGTCACAGTAGATATTCTAGAGGGGATCCACAGGTACGGGCATTAGCATAAGCCATGTCAAAGTTCCGAGTGAGCATGTGCAGTCGTGGTGCATTGTGGTCTAAGATTGACAAGGTCAAAATAAGACATCCATACCAGAATTTGACATTCACAAAGGTTCCGAAATTATTTAGCATAAGCTATGTCAAAGGTCCCAGTGCGCATGTGCAGTCGTGATGCATTGTGGTCTAAGACTGACACCCCGAATTCTGTTCTAAGGTTAAGACACCCATCTTTTTTTTGGATAGCACTTACATCGTATAATGGCTATATGAAAAAAGATATCAATCTTTCTACTGAACACTACAATGTTTATTCAAACGTTTCAGACAACATCCACTGTCTTTCTTCAGTGATATGACGATAAAAGTATACTTTTATTTTATAACGTTACTTTTATTTTCCTTTCACTGAGGAAAGACATTAGATGCTGTCTGAAACGTTTGAATAAACATTGTAGTGTCCAGTAAATGGACTATTATTATTCTACTATTGAATTCCTGGATGAGTAATCTGTACAAACGTATAACAAATATATGATTTTATTGTTCGAATGTATCTGCTTTTTTTTTCTTTAGCATGGACAATCCTCTGCGGGAACATCGGTGCGGAAACATCATCATGAACGCCTTGGTGTCGTTCCAGTGTGATCACGCCTACAAGGTATCAGACTTTCAACATCTTACGTATTTTTTTTTTTTTATTTGAGATTTTCATTACCTATTTCCCGCACAGCGGTTTATGTGGTCAAGTGGTTACTAACGTTATAGGCAGGATTCTTAATACCTATATATATTCTTTCATGAAGGTATCGGTGCGGTGGACTGTGAGGCAAAGCGACACGCCGGTGTTGAGTCTTGAGGCCCTGCCGGATGACGTCATCGCCGACAAGTTGAGACTCTCCCTGCAGCCGAAGACCTTACCTCTCGGTCTCTTCATGGTGCAGGTGGGGAAGGGGTGAATTTTACTCTTCAAGCAGAATTTATGCTCCGGCTCTTTTTTTAAACGTTTTTTTAATGCGTTTTTATCGGGCTTTACTCGCCTAACTAGTCATAGAGATAGTATCAAAGCTGGCCAAGGAGTGCCCGTTTGACTCTCTTTGGCCGGCTATACTTCTTGGCCAGCTTTGATACTATCTCTAAGGCACCGTAGGGTCTGCTTGGAGACTACGGCTAACCTCTGCTAATCTCCAAGCAGATTCCTCCGTGACAAGACAGTAACATAAGCTGGGGAAGGACTTTAGCCGGCAGAGGAGTAAAATTGGCCACGCGGCCCAGACATCCAGAAAACTGTACAAAATAGAAAGCCCGATGAAAACGTCAAAAAACAACCGGAGCCTAACCTATGCTTGGAGAGTAGTGAATCTAGCACATATCCCTCACCCAAGAAGCGTTGTCGTAAGAGAGAGTAATACACAAGATGATAGCTACTCATGCAAATGAATAGCTTTTGGAAACGGCCAGACATTTTTGATACACTACTTTTCATCAATGACTGAACAACTGAACTGGACAAGAAGGTTAACATTGAACATTGAGAGGATGTCACTCATAAAACCAAGTCGTTATGGCCTTGCGACTCTTTCAGGTCACAGTGACCATGGAAGTACCCGAGGTCGGACATACCAGCATCGGTGTGGCGCAGACGTGGCTCCTGGTGATACCGTTCCCCATTGTGGCGAGAGTTTCCGGCAATGCCGCGAGGACCCGACCGCTGGGGCATCTTTTTGTTCTTGCCTCGCTGTCTCACGACCCTGACTGTCGGGTCCCCAGCGACCAGCTGAGCTACAACTGGACCTGTGAAGCAGTCAGTTATCCGAACCCACCAGGTATGGTACATGTTTTTCAAAGAAGAAATTAACCTATGCATTGGTCACAAGAACGCTTTTTCAGTTACAAAGATGCATTATACAGGTTACTAGCTCTTCCCCTTTAATTTTATCGAGCTCAACCGTGAGGCTGATACGAGTTGGGCAACGGAAAATCCCTGTATGTGTACATTTACATACTATAAGATGAGAATTGTCATCACAAGTGTAAGAAGAAATTCTGTGTATTGTACCGTGTATAGCATTGTTGCCATGTGAACTCCATAGAGTTTCTACAGATTGTAGTTCACCTAAGATTTAATCTGTAACAAACTTAAAATCCTCAGTTACCAGTCCTGGAATATCGTCTTGTGAGGCTCTTCTTGGATTAGGGGCTTTTTCGGATCCAGATGGGGGTGTCTTGCACTTCGACACCAGCACGAAGCCTGTCCCGCTGGATTCTGTGGTCAAAGTGCGACTGACCATCGCCGCTGACGGGCATGAACCTGGTCATACCTACATTGATATTCACACCAACGGGGACCCTAGTCTCGGAGAGTACAGACTAATGTAACTTTTTATACTTTTCATTTGTTCGTTATTTGTTTGCCGTAAGGTCTCTTTTAGTCTGCGAGACATGACCCTGATGCTGACGAAGAAATGGCAGAGTTCCCCCCTTCCCGGCAGGGTCATGCCTCCTCGTAATTTAGAGCTCGCAGACTCGTCGTCCGATCGATTTTCGCCTAATGTATAAGCAGACTGTTGTTTCTATAACGCTCCTTTTTTAATAGTAATGTTCGTCCCCAATTTCTTTTGGGCAGTATTGACAAAACCTCTGGTCAAGAGGAATTTCATGACACCTTTTATTTCTATAGCAACGGATGATGATAGACGTATATCAGGTATGTATACTCATACAGCCTCATTACATAATCCCTCTGATTTGTTTAGTAATCCATCACGCAACAACCTTGGAGACTTCATTGCCCACGAGATGCTGCACCTCACCATGGGACCAGGTGTGGATAATTCCGGCCCGAACCTGTGGAGTCTTGTGGAGGCCCCAGCGGACTTTCCTGGCCTCGACTGGAATAACGACATCTTGCTTGTTACTGAAGATACCCTGCAAGTTCGTCCCAACGTTTTTACAGTAAGTACTTCGAACACTAAAGAAGTACCGAATCCTATCC
>NC_049988.1:17555431-17573344 GCF_000003815.2 Branchiostoma floridae
AATATATATATATATATATATATATATATATATATATATATATATATATATATGTGATGGAGAGAGAGAGAGGGAGACAGAGAGAGACAGAGACAAAAAGAGACAGAGAGAGAGAGACAGAGAGAGAGAGAGAGAGACAAAGAGAGAGACAGAGAGATACAGAGAGAGACAGAGACAGTGCGAGACAAAGAGAGAGAGACAGAGACAGACAGAGACCTTAAACTACCCTATTGCATTTTCTTTCATTTTTGCAGACTTTTATGATGAACTTGGCCCGCTTAAAATGGATGTGAAGTACAAAGTCGAACCCGGAGGCGTTGAGTTGGCAACAGTGAAGTTTCCCGGAGAGAGCCAAGCTGCTCCCACCGACATCGTTCTGAACGTGTTTTCTGGTTGGGTAAGGTTTCTGTAGTTCTCTTCACTGAATTACATTACTTTCCATGTCTGTAGCCGCTATACATCAGACTATGATGCCTGCAAATGATTGATTACATGTACATGTACTATAGTATTGTTAGAAAGTTAGACACTTTCAATATATACATATATACATATATATAAATATGTGTATAAGCTGAAAAGTATATGTAGTATAGCCGTTATGTACAAGTGTGTCCTTGACAAATGCAAATCAATTGACGTGCGATATCGTAAGGTGACAAGTTCTACACGCTTTTCCGCCATTCCAATTAGGTTTTCTACACACCCATGCTGGACATCGCCCCAGGTAACATCACAGTAGAAGTGGTGATATCCAGCGCTGACGGACGTAACACTACCATTCAACTGGACCCGTTTTTTGTAAGTCGATGATCATGATGAATATCATCCATGGATCAATAATGTGGTGTTACTTTATAGATCGCCAATGTCATTTATCTATTTTTTGGTTTGGTTGTTCAGAGCGCACAGCCAGGGCTGCCCAACTAGCAGGTGGCTATTACAAAGGGCTAGACCTGCTGACAAAAACAGAGACAATACAAATGGGTTTTGACAAGGACAGGATAATTATCAACTTCCTTTATTTGCAATGAATAGATCTAGAGTCAAAGCGAAAGACGACTGTACCTCATTGTCATCTATGACTGACAAGAGTGGATTTATCATTCTGTGTTGATGTTAACCATTTTAGATTGCAAACCCTGTCATAGAAGATCTGATTGCGTACACGGAAGAGTTCTTCGACAGTCAAGTAGGACCTTTCTACAGTCTACTGTCCATAAGGTCTTCTGCGGAAACGTTCAGTGGTGCAGTGGCGGCTGCTAGTGTAATAGCTGCCCTGGGCGGCAATGGGGACGACATCACTGAGGTACATGGTCATACATTGTCTTCAGCAATTCAGTTTATTTGTTACATTATTGTTTGATCGTAACAATTATCAGTAACCTTTATTGACGGCATTTTACACTATAGATCACACTGGAGGCATGATAATTTTTTTTCTCTTAATGAAAAAAATCACATCAAAAACTGTTGCCATATTTTATAGGCTACAGACATGGTGGCTGAGAACATGGCAAACGTGGAGCTGCAGGACTATGACGGAATTACAGGACTGGCAACCACCATCATGCTAGTTACCGCATTTCCAGAGTACGTCTCCGGTAATGCACAAGTAAGTAATGGCACCTTATAATTCTCTTCAAGCAGAGGTTGGTGGGGACAATCGTGACCTTTTCCTTCTATGTCGTCTTTTTCAATCAACCTCACCACTGATAGAAAAATTCTGCCCCCACTGATAGGAACAAGTCAGGATTTTCGTCCACCAATCTCAGCTTGAAGAGTAGTTTAAAGCTACAGAGCTACGGTATGCAAAACCCTTTCATAATGGTACATAATATTATATTTTCACTATGCTTGCAAAGCTGATTTCACATGATTTGGATGATAAACCTGGCAGAAGACGAGAAACATCAACAAGTAACAAGTCATACACCAGGGGCCCAAAATGACCTTCGTCTTTCTAACCGGTATCTACTTACCAAATATCATTAAAAATCCATCCAGAGGTTCTAAAGTTACTCTGACCACAAATATCCAGAAACAAACACACAGACAGACAAACAGACACAGAGACACCAAAAACAATACTTAATTTTTCATGGAAGTCATAAAACAATGATTAAAACAGGGATTACAGAGTTATAACTTATATATTGCTTTAACGCAGGTCCATAGCTCCATGTCTCTGAAGCATGTGTTCGGGAAGTTAAGAGAGTTGTCAGTAAATAACAGCCTACCTGTGGAGGAGGTGAACATCGCGACGGCATACATGTTTGCAGGTATGAATCAATAGCAAATGTTTTCTATTTTGCCAGAAGGTTATATTTCCGGAAGTGAGGGTATCATTTGCATAGATGATAAAAAAAAGCTAGTACATGTATGGCCTCCTTTTTTCGATTTTATTGTCTTCATCTATTATTTGGGTGGTGGAGATGATCAACTAATACAATTTATGCAAATAGGCGAGATCATTATGATGACTTCCATAATAAGTGAGAAACACATAATAAATCACTCGTAAAGGCTAAAACCGTTGACTGAAGGTATGGGGTCGTGGAACTCTAGTTAATGATGGAAACTGGCGCTTTCCCTTGTTCATGTATGGGGATCCCGGATATGCATAATAGATTCCTGCTAGGCGCTACTTTTGCACTAAGGAAGTAAATATAAAATACAACACGGTGTATTCCGCATCACCCTCGGCCCCAGCCCTCCCGCGGGTCGGATCACCCTCCGGCCTTCGGGCGATCCGACCCGTGGTCGGGCTGGTACCTCGGGTGATAAGGAATACACCGTGTTGTATTCTATATGTATTTCATTTGAATCTATTCTAGGCGCTGCCCATGTGTTCAAAGCTTCTGAGGTCAAGGCTTTGTCGGAGCAAGAGGATGGGGTGGGCTTCTCCGGCATGCTGGAAAAGGTAGGCGAATAAAAAAACCCACAACATGTTTAAACCAATCTCTTCTTGATCGTCTGGCATCCAAACATTTTTTAAGCGTGTCTAAATCTCACACAGTTATCCCATGCAATTTGTGTAAAATGCACTCAGGATATGCGCATTTTATATATTTATCTAATTTTTTGTCTGTTTGTTGGGACAAACAAAATCAACAGCTTAGTTGTATCTCCCTCCTGAATCTAAACTTATGTATTGAGATAACTATTTCAATAGCCAATTCATGTCAGACAACAGTCAGATGATATCCATGTCACTCCGTTCACAGAAAGTCGATATTTGAACATCTAATCGGGTAACGAAAGAAGGATTGGGCATCATCATTTTCATTACAGATATTGCCGATAAGAAGCCTGTATTAGAAACAAAGTTTAGGCTCGTGTGTTTTGACTTTACAGAACAAAGAGGCCACGACAAGAACGTTCCAAGCCTTAGATGTTCTTGATGACATCTATCTGAGCAACATGATGCCAGCCTATGATGACGATGATCTTTTTGCAGATATTTTTACATCTAAGGTAAATGATTTACATTTAAATCTGTTTGAATGGCTTCTTTATAAGAATCTTTCTTCTATCCCATTTTTGATTCTTCTTTGGGGAATACTTTACACGGTACGGACAATATTTCTACATTTTCTTAGGTACTGTGTCTACCTTACCGGCTTTTAACTTAATTTTATTTAAATAACATGTAGATGGTGACAGGGATGTTGATGTTATGTTTGTATTGCCACACCAAGGATATCGGCATGACGAAATGGGTACTGCATTCAGTATATGATATCTATCAATTCATTTACTTTCTGTCATTTTCTTCCCGGGTTGCCCAGCTCAGTTATTGATACTAATTGCAATGGGGCCCTGAGTTACAAATGAAAAAAAGACAAGTAGTGCGCATACAAACAGAGAATTAGCACACTATGAATAATAATAATAATGACAATGATAAAAAAGGAAACCATAACAATAATGATCACAAAACAACAGAAAGCGTTTATGTCCGAATGGATCCGGATTTGCTACACAAGCACAGGTCACTGGACCTCTGAGAAGAGCGACTGATGCCAACAGGACCATCCCGTTGAAATAAAGGCTATGTATGTATGTTTGTATGTATGTATGTATGTATGTATGTATGTATGTATGTATGTATGTATGTATGTAGCTGACTGAGACACCGTCTATCTCTGTACAGATCCACGTGAGAATTAAGCGAGAAGACCCCGCTGACTCCTCTGCATCTGAGCAGCTGTACACAGTGGCGGGTGTGAGTGACTCGTTTGTCCGCGTGCCGTCCTTCTCATCGCTGGCTGGAGACGGTTGTCTGGGAGGAGAGACAGCTGGAGTGCAGGTAACTGCCACTTTGTTTATTGTTTATTGTTCATTGGGTGAGCCGACTACTCTGTCTTCGCAGCCAGGGGCTGAATTGCGAGGAGCTAATAGTAGGCGGGACTACATAGCAAGGGTCTGGAGTGGCTGCCATTCGGCACTTACTCAGGTGACCTCAATACGACTGTTGCAAGGGTCTGGAGCAGCTGCCATTCAGCGCTAACTCAGGTGACCTCAATACGACAGCAATTTCGCCCATGTGCGGCTAAAGGACAATAGGTTTTGAACCACTCACACCGAGAAGGACACCGACTCTTCGTCCTGCCAAAGCACAACTAAGGCCATGCTTATTTGATTATATACTGACATCCACGAGCTTCAATTTTCGACCGTTTTGTGCACACAAAGAAAGGTTTATAACCATACTGTACAAGGTAGCTGCAAAATGAGCAAATGTATGCCGTAGATTGGAAACAAATATGGGGAATGCATCAGAAAAAGTACACTAGTGTCATAGAATGGCAAAGAAAATTCCAATGCCAGAGACATGTGAAAGAACAAGATGAAGAATCTATTGTCCGGTATGCCGTACTCTGTGTGTTCAGTCAATTAGATTTATCCATAATGCCATTTTATTTCTACTTGCAGTTTCTGGAATCTAACTTCAATCCGTTCGAATATTCCAACAATTCGCGGTTAGTCGAATCAGATGTTGTTGGTCTGGCGGTGAAATGTGGTAACTTGACACTTCCTGTCTCAGGCCTGAGCGAGCCGATAGACATCCTGACCAGAAGGGAGAATAAGAGCCTGGATGAGTTGATGTACATCTTCACGTCATCTTCAAGACTTGGCGACATATCGGTATGTTTATTACCTTTGCATGCTTCATTCACGCACCAAGATATTACAGTTCCACATAAACAGAACATCAAAAAAGAAATTCATACTAATTTACAGAGTTAATACAAAACTAAGACAATCGAATCAAATTTCAGACTGTTATCCAGCAGTCATCTTCATGTGCCCTTGATGTAGATGGCTCCTTTAACTCCTTATACAAAGTAGTCCTCTTCAGTGTCTAATACTTAAACCTTGACGAAACAGAATGGCCTGGTGATTCCATGTGAATTGTCCCATTGGTGTTGCTATGTGGTGGTAACTGATGGTAAGAATAAAGAAGCTGTATATTTTTCCAGCTCTACCATGTTCATGCTGGCATAATGTTAGATCAATCATCGATGTGCATCGGATCAGAATGATTAATTTTTGCATGGAAATAATGGTATGGCCGGATATAACAGCTTCCTATGTGTCAAACAATATATTACTGTCGCTGAACTGCTGTTGTTGGTAAGATTAAACAAGCCAATTTTCCTGTTTTCCCCAGACTTTCCATTTTCATGCTAGGAGAAACATGTCGGCGATGGGCTTCAGCCTGGATTTCAACAGCACCCTGTCCCCTCATGACGTCACCCTGTGGCTGCGCAAACACCAACCACCAACCCCAGACACGTACGACTGGACAGCCACCCTGCCGGTTCCAGAGGACCAGCTCGTCACCGTCCCGTGGATGAACGGATCATCCCTGGCATCCAGCGCTTACAGTGGCTGCTGCCAGAAGATGAGATCGCCATCACAGACCTCGATGTGGATATATACAACAGGACAAACTATTTTATAGGTATTGTTCACCTTGGTGTGTTATTGCAGCCATTTCAGCCAGTACTGCTCGTTTGATTTCTATTGGCAAAAAAATCACATGAAAGTCTGACACAGTCATCGATCTGCTTGATGTGCTTTGTGTGAACATCAGCAGGTGAACCATTTCCCACTTGCCCTGGAACCTGCTTATCATCAAAGATATTTCAGTTGTACTCATTTGACGAAGACATTTCAAATTTTGTCTTGAATAACAGGAGTCCGGTTCGGCTCTGAAGGTGATCGCTCCACCGGAGAAACCATCCAGTTCACCCTGTACGTCTTTGAGACGACCTGTGTCTACTTTCAAGAAAACGAAACACACCTGTGGCAACGTGACGGCTGTAGGGTAAGTTGGACACGATTTGGCTAGCTTTGTAAGAAAATTCTTCTTAACGGGTTCATTCAATGTAACGCCATTTAACCACTTCTATAGGCAATGAGCTAAATTGATGGATTGTGGAAATTATCCTGCCAGGAGATAGCGGTTTGAGTGCTTGAGATTGAGGCAAACAGGTATTGAGGGAGTTCCATAGTTTTGGGCAGATCAAGGAAAGAACTAAAATCAGTTGGAGGGTTTAATCTTCAATCTGATATAACATCTTGCATTACATTAATTACTTTGCCGGTAATTCACTAAAGTTGCATAGAATTGACGCCGTGTCACGAATCTCTACTACCATATACTCTCATAAACAGGTCGGTCCGATGTCTAACATAACCCACATCCACTGCCAGTGTGATCACCTGACCAAGTTTGCTGGTTTCGTACCGCCAAATCCACTCAACATCCGGGAAGCCTTCTCAGCAAACATCTTGGAGAATCCGACGGGCCTCATTCTGGTTCTTGCTGTGTTCACTTTTTACGTCATGGGCGTTATCTGGGCCAGAAAAGCGGACAGAAGAGACATCGCTAAGGTAGGGCAAATCATGCCATGATGTGTGCTCTGTGTATGAATAGATATCGATAGATAGATGGTTCATTGCGCAACAATTGCATCAGTGGCAATGTATATACAGCAAAAGGTACAATCTAATACTACACATATACGTTATATTGCACATAGGTCAATACATTTATCAGTTTAGGCAGATAATGTAGGAGAATACTTATATCTACATCACTAAAGGGGGCTACATCGACTCCTAGATATGTGTAGGAGGATGTTGTATCTAATGTGTAACCCTGTGATTTAATATAGGAGAATTGTAGTACAACGTTTATTCATATATCAGAGGTACACTTTAGATACATATTGTATAACTCTACAATACGGATAAATGATTCATATATAATTGTGTTTATGGAAAGCTTACTTACAGTTCATTGCTAGTACACAGGAAGTCTGTGGCAAATGCGTAAGGGCATGAATTCAAGGTATATAGCATTTGAAACAAACCAAAAAGACGCGTCCCGCCTTTAGCATATTTTTCCTATGTTGAGCTTATAAAACTGCCATGGAAACGTGCATTTGTTCATTATAGCTGCAGGCTTAATTACATGACGATTGACGTGGCTGTGATGCATCCATGACAAAAATCGTATGTGAATCCTAGCAATATACTTATAATCAGCACAGTAGCCTGCCCTTACTTTCTGTATGGATTCCAGGCTGGGGTGAGGTTGCTGCCCGGCCACAAGCTGAACCCTCGGAAGGACTGTCAGTACCTCATCACGGTGTACACGGGGTTCAGGGGCAACGCGGGAACTACCGCTGAGGTACGTACATGCACACATGCAGGCACGCACACACACGCACACACACTGTCAGTACCTCATCACGGTGTGCACTGGGTTCCGGGGCAACGCGGGAACTAGCGCTGAGGTACGTACATGGACACATGCAGGCGCGCACGCACAGACACACACACTGTCAGTACCTCATCACGGTGTACACTGGGTTCAGGGGCAACGCGGGAACTACAGCTGAGGTAGAAGAGATTCAATTGTTTTTGAAAACCCCTCCATGTGTAAGTTAATTCTTATGAACTGATATTACAAATATTACACCAAAAAGCAATTACTCAAGAAAATAGAATCTGATATGATTTTGACAACGACCAGATAACATCCGTGAGACTGACGAAAGATAAAGGATGTTATTTGAAACGTCTGACCGTTCCTAAAATCATATCCATTTTATTGAGTAGTTGCTTTTTGATGTATACGATTACCTGGAAGTCTAACCTTCATACGTATAAACAACAACAAAATGTTTCCGGAACTACCGTAGAGTGGAATTTGTCATCACAGTAGAGGCATCTTTGATGAATAGTTTAAAAGAATATTTGCAGATAGTGCAAAGGTTAGATATAACAGGTCGTTCAGTGTAATATAGCCAACTGCTGCCCCGCCGCATACTTGCGAAGCTGGTGTGTTACGCCGACGGGTGGTTATGCCGGCAGATACAGATGCATGTACAGAAGCTGGTGTGTTACGTCGAAGGGCGGTTATACCGGCTATATAGATACAGATACAGAAGCTGGTGTGTTACGTCGAAGGGCGGTTATACCGGCTATATAGATACAGATACAGAAGCTGGTGTGTTACGTCGAAGGGCGGTTATACCGGCTATATAGATACAGATACAGAAGCTGGTGTGTTACGTCGAAGGGCGGTTATACCGGCTATATAGATACAGATACAGAAGCTGGTGTGTTACGTCGAAGGGCGGTTATACCGGCTATATAGATACAGATACAGAAGCTGGTGTGTTACGTCGAAGGGCGGTTATACCGGCTATATAGATACAGATACAGAAGCTGGTGTGTTACGTCGAAGGGCGGTTATACCGGCTATATAGATACAGATACAGAAGCTGGTGTGTTACGTCGAAGGGCGGTTATACCGGCTATATAGATGATACAAATACAGATTTCCCCCGAACTGCATTTCGTCACAGATCACGCTGGTGCTGTACGGAATCCAGCACGAGAGCGGCCCCTTCACGTTGAGGGACGAACACCGAATCCTGTTTGAACAGGGCAGCGTGGATTCTTTCCTGGTGTCCACGGAGCAGCCGCTAGGGGTCCTCACACACATGAGAGTGTGGCACAACAACGCTGGGTATAGTCCATCATGGTGAGTTTAGCAATATCATAATCTGCGGCGTCGTGTGTGGTGTTACTGGTAGAGTGTTGGGCTCGAAACCTTGAGGGCCCTAGTTCGATACTCGCCGTGCCCCCTATATTAAGATATAGCTGTTAATTGACATTACTCACTCACTCACTCACTCACTCACTCACTCACTCACTCACTCACTCACTCACTCACGGCCCGTAACCACAGTGGTCGTAGGGGCTCCACGACATCCATCAGCATTGATCTTAGCCGATCTCGCTCTATCCTCTGCCCCTCTGATTAGTTGTTCAGTACTTAGGCCAGTCCAGACTGTAGTAGAATAATATGAGTTCTTTAAAAATCTACGCATTTTGTTCCAGGTACCTAGGTCAGATTGTTGTAGCCAACAGAGGAACAAACGCCACGGATTATTTCCTCAGTAACAGGTAATAGAAGTGATTTTTAGAGCAAAGTTGAACTGCGAATTATCAACAAAATGAGAACTAATCTTATATAGTATAAACGATTTGCCAAGTCTTGATCTGATTATTAAAAGAGAGAGGTTCTAGTCTTAGCTACGAATGTATGTTGTTGTCCACTATATTTGTCCAGTGAACATGTTTCAAAAGACGATGGTCGTTTTCTTTAAGTTTCGAACAAAGGTACATTATAGACTCGTATTTTGATTACATATTGGTTCCAAGCAAAGTACAATAGTATATTTCACACGCAGTTTGTCTCCCTCTCTGTCTCAAATTATTTTGTTTTCTGTAGCCTGCAAAGAAATGGAGGAGTCAGTGCTGATGTTTTTTTTACTATTTCTGCATGTAGGTGGCTCGCAGTTGACGAAGATGACGGTAAGATAGAGCGTCTCATTCCCACAGCAGGGGAGGAGGAGATTACTCTATTCCGCAACCTGTTCCTTGAAAAAAGTTCAAGGTGATTGGCTTTCTTTTTCTTGGAAAGATCTTGTGAAAGTATTATTGAAGTATTTTATCACCATTGCCCAAAATGTTATGTTTATAGGCGTTTGTAACGGTGTTTGTGGTTTAGCAGTATAACTCAAGACGCTATATATGATAAATTGTTATGAAGTTTGGTATGTTGTTTGTTACCTATCAAGGAAATAATGACCTGACAAGAAAATGATAAGATTTCGGGCCCCTGGTAGCTTTTGCTTTGAACCGTAGCAGATCGTCTACGTGTTCTGGGCATGCTATGGTCACGATTTGGTAAAAAGTCAGAACTACGTGTTCACAGACAGTTCACACAGTTAGGGACTAAGGGTAGTGATCTCACCGCAATGAGCTGGGGGAAAAGTACCTACTGTCCTGTACACAATTCCTCCAGGGACATGAACGACGGTCACCTGTGGTTCTCCGTGGCCGGCCGCCCTGCCCGGAGCCCGTTCACCCGTGTCCAGCGCCTGTCCTGCTGCCTGACGCTGCTCTACAGCACCATGCTCACCAACATCATGTTCTTCGGCCGCGGGGACGACTTCGACCCTCCAGAACCAATCAGATTCGCTGGTTTGGATATCAACCCCCCGATTTCACTCCCTCAGGTAAGGTCATGTTGATTGGACTATATGGATGACATCAAGTCTTGTTGATGTTTCAATAAGATAAGAAATAAGTTTTCAATGTCTCGCATTCTCTCCGCTCTCAGCTGATGATCGGCATCCAGAGTGCAGCCATCATCCTTCCAGTCAACCTCCTCATCGTCTTTCTCTTCCGCAATTCGGGAACACAAACAAAGAGCAGCGGCAAGAAGTTGAACTCGGAGCCAGGCAGACGCGTCTTGAAATTATTACACCGGGGACCCAAGAAGAAAGAAACTTTTATTACCTCCAACGACCCAGACACGCCGTCAATGTGGTACTCAAGATACCGACCAGGTGACAACACAAGAGACCACAAGCTCAGAGTGCTGCAGTCTTCAATGGATCATGATATTGAAGAAAGTTCTAAGACGCACGAAGAATATAAAGACAACGCTGCTCATGGACAGAAGTCTCTACCTTGGTGGGGTGTATTTATAGGTGAGCTCTTGACGACCATCTACTCTAATCTGGAATATGGCTGTGACAATGTCAACAGATTGTGACCGGTGTTAATTAATATATTCCAGTATCAATATAGAGAAAGATTAACTGCCTTGGAAAAAATACTCGGAATATTTGTCATAAGAAGCTTCAACAAACACTTGACTTAAGCTGCACTCTTATTTCATCTTACTGTATAATTATCATAAACAACCCCTCCAAATTGTGGTACCAAGATGGAAGTATATTTGATTTACTGAATTTTTGATATGTTTTCTGGGATCTGTCTTTACTAACTAACATAATTCAAGTCACCATAAGCCCTTTATCTAAGTAACCAATTGTATACTCATACACCCCCAGGATGGCTGCTTGTGTGGTCCGCTAGTTTCGTGGCCGCCTTCTTCACAGTTCTGTACACCTTGAGTTTCGGGAAAGCGAAGGCGGAGGCCTGGGCCTGCACCTTCGTGACGTCATTCATCACTGACCTGTTCCTGGTGCAGCCCGTCAAGCTGGTTCTGGTGGCGATAATCTTTGCGTTATTCACCAAGGTACAGTTCTCCAAACACCTTTCAGATATACACGTTTATAGGTACACATGTATATGTATTTGTTATGTCTCTTTTAATTTGTCTATGAAGATCCAGATAATAACATACGGCAAAAAGCAGCTCCTCAAGAAAATGGATATGATTTTGGATTTTGCACGAACTATTTCGTAGTTTTTCAAAATCATGTCCTGCTTTTAGGGGTATCTATTCATCTACTTCTCATTCATTTGGGTGTAACTGGTACCAAACGTGTCAGACTGTCGGTAGTGTCACGAGTATAAGGCTATGTTTGATAATTTTTAAGTTTTTTTTAATATTCAAACATAGAAACCTGTTGAGGATGAGAATCCAGCTCCCACACCTACAGGAGACGATGAAGAATACATCATATACAGCGAGGTAATGGCCTGGCTCATTATAGTTTTTATCAGCCTGAGAAATTGGAGGAGAATGCTCCATCTAACACATTGGGAGTTCACTGTTGCTAAATCACCTTCTGTCATGACCTTACTCTATCGTTGTCGAATTCTACTTTTTTACTCGCCCTCTGTTTAGAACTAAGTTTCATGGTATGAATGATCCTGATTAACACATAATGTACAGACGTGATCTTTCTTTCTTTTAACCTCATTCTCCTCCCAGAATTATATTCATCTTTATGTACAATGAAGGAATTTCTACACTCAATACAACGGCAATGCAGCAACATTTAACGCCCCTCGTATGTCAAAGTCTATATTATAACCATTACCATTTGATTTGTTTGGATATCTACTAACAGAGTTGTTCCACAGGGAAACTCACATACACGGGAAAAGTCAGGAACCAGTGCCACCAGCTGGATGCGATATTTTACCATTAACCGTGTGACTGACTATGGCACCAACTCAAAGGTACGTAGGCCAATAGCTTCAGTTATGTTATATGCGAAACGTGTGCTTATTGTTGACCTTACAAAATAATTAACCATGACCATCATGCTGATTCAATGATCTGAAATACGTAAAGTGATAATCTACTCTACTAGACAGACATCTTAAATGTTTTTTTTACACAACCGGTATTGTCTTTTACCTGCTGACGTAACTGCAGTAATGCTTGTCGCCGCTATATGAGGCAGATGTATCGGCGAGAAGCAGAACTCCAGTTAGAACCTCCGAGAAAGATGTCGAACAGGTATCGAAACGTCCTAAAATGCCAACCAAATAGCTCCGTCAATACTCACAGTTTTATAACACGTAGGCTGTGCGGATGCATTGGGGCTCAACAAGTATTAAAATGTGATTTATTTCTTGAATGTTGTTTTGGTTTTGAACAAGTACTTATCAGTAGTGACATTAGTTTCCAGCTGAGGAGAGGTCCACATCACCACCAGATGAAGACGTTCTGGCCGAAGCCAGAGCCAGGAGCGCAGAGAAACGCAAACGCCGTGCGGCTGTGCTGGAGGTGCTCGTGTTCGGCCTGTTCGTGACGGTGATCATGCTCACGGCGTACCAAGAACGGAGCCCGCTGGCCTTCTACATGACTCAGAACGTGAAAAATCAGCTTGTGGGAGGACGGTTCTCTAAGGTACGTGCTACAGAACACTGATTCATTTAGACCCCAGGGTTTCTGATAGATTGTATATGTTCTCCATGACGCTATTTCAGCTATGATGTATATTGTAAAAATCAGCTGTGAAATTACAAAATTAGATTGCAAAAATATTATTGGAAAACGTATATCGATGTCATGGAATGCCAACGTTAATTCCAAGGTCAAAGAAGATGATATGAAAGAACAACAAAAAAATCTGTTGTTCGGTATACCACACTAAGTGTGTTATTTGTTCAACCTTTCTGACCACTTAAATGTCATAGTAAAGGCAAAGTGTTTGCCAAACCTCGCATCATGAAAATGATAACATTCTTCATCAATATGATCTCTTGTTCACATATCAAGGTCAAAGACATCGGATCCTTCTGGAGTTGGGTTCAACACGACCTGATTCCGACAACACGTTCAGCAGAGTGGTACAACGGGCGCACCCTGGCGGCAGACATGGTACTGCAGGACATGTTAACTCATCCACTGGACTCGGTACAGCTGAGGCAGCTGAGGCTCAAACAGGGTACGGCGGCAAAATGCTGGCGTAACTATACATTTCAATAAATGTTTGAATTCATGTTACGGTTTCGATAACACTAGATTACCTTTATCTGAGAGGCTAACTATGTCCGTGATTTAAGAACAGGATATTCATGGATATCAAGTCCACAGACAAAATACTACTGTTTGAAACCATCGTCAGTCGACTTGATATCCATAACTACAATGTTTTAAGGCAAAAGGCGGATATAGATTGCTGCGAATAAAAGTTAATTAGATTTCCACATTTCCATGTATCTATGACTTACTCTTAGACTAACATTTTTCACTGGTGTCTTGTTCAGGGCAACTCTGCGAAGCACCAAAGAGAATGCAGCATATAACACCACTATGCACCGTGGGCTTCTCTAAACTAACGGAGGATATTGACAATTACACCCAAGTAAATATACTTTCATTCTTACTGACCATAGAAAACTTTGCTAGCGGACACACTGTGGGGCTAACATTCATTACGCTTTATGCTAAGGGAAAATGGCCCGACGTTTACTTCCTCCTTTACTGATTTGTCATTCTAGTATTAAAGCAATATTTTTTTTGTCATTTCGTTGGCTCTTGTCACCTAACGTGATATTAAATAGCATACTTCAATGGCTAAATTTGGAATTTTGCACGCTGTACCTTGCTTGCATTTTTAGATTCTGCTATTTTTGTTTCGTTCAATCAATTTTTTTAAAACTCTGAACAGGGCTGGATCCGTCAAAACGAGACGGTCAACAGTACAGTGGAAGAGACAGAAATGCTCTGGAAGTACAAGGTTGCTTCCCTGATTGACAGTAAGTCTAGAATCATTATCAGTACCGTTTCTTCAGGATTTGTAATCCATTCTCGCTAGTCAGAGAGAGAGAGAGAGAGAGAGAGAGAGAGAGAGAGAGAGAGAGAGAGAGAGAGAGAGACAGATAGAGAGAGAAACAGAAAGGGAGACACAGAGAGAGAGAGAGAGAGACAGAGAGAGACAGACAGAGAGACGGAGAGAAAGACTGTTGTCCCCTGATGTTTAATATACCGGTATGTTCACTTCAGCTACTGTTGTCTATGCAGGCTTCCCGTATTTCGGCCAACACGGCACATATCACGCAGGTGGTTACAACGTTCCGCTGGGAAAGACTCGTGCATCGGGTCTGCGGTTGGCGACATTCCTACAGCAGCGCGGCTGGCTGGATGAGAGAACGCGTGCCGTGATCGTGGAGCTGATTCTGTACAACCCACACGCCAACCTGTTCTCCATGGTGACGCTAGTGGTGGAGTTTACCAACCTGGGAGCTGCCTACAGGGGAGCGGAGGTGGTAACCTTGAGGCTGATGCAACAAGAGGCCATCTTACTCTTGGCATTGCGAGCTGTACTGGCAGTCTTCATTCTTTTCTTTATCATTAAAGAAGGTAAGGGTTTTGCAATTCGAATTTTTGATTGTCCTACTTATGTTCTCCTCAGAACTGACGTACCCAGTAAACTTGATCACATGACCTTACATCCTTGTCGTTTCAGCCGAAAGGCTTTTCTCCCGTCCGATGGAATACCTGAAAGATTTCTGGAGTTGGGTGGAACTTCTTGTAATCGTCATCGGCGTCGCGACCCTTGGTGTCTACTTCAACGCTCAGAGCATCATCGACAAAGCTGCCGAACAGCGGGCATCTTCCAGCTCCATTTTTGGCCTCTACAAAAGCGCCGTCAACTGGTTTCAGGTTTACACCTACCTGCTAGCGCTACTCATCTGCTGTGGCACGCTGAAGTTCATTCGGCTCCTGCGGTTCAACTCGCACGTCCACGCCCTGACCATGACCATCAGAAAGTCCTCCAGACCTCTTCTGCTGTTTACCATCATCGCTGGCATCATTCTCATGGCCTTCACTCAGATGGGGAATCTTCTATTTGGCATCAAGCTTCAGGAATACAAGAACATGCTAACTAGCCTGCAGAGTCTATGTATCATGATGTTAGGTAGTTTTGATTTTGATGCTCTGGTTGATGGTCACTGGGTTCTCGGTCCTTTGATGTTCTTTTCCTACCAGGTCATGATGCAGTTCATATTACTGAGCATGTTCATGGCTATCCTCATGGATGTGTACGCGGAGGAAAGTCAGGATCCGAACACTGATGATTTACAGATGATTGGTTTTATCAGAGAAACCACTTCAGGGGCTGTTGAAAAAGCAAATCGTTCCCTGTCAACGGTAGGGAAGAACAACAGCACGAAAACAGTGCAGACCTATAGACCGGATTTGGACCATCGCCGAAAGTTTGCGACTGTACTTAAAGAACTTGACGAGGTTTCTAAAATTTGAGATGCCCAGATTAAAGCACGAATCAATTGAACCACCTTTAAACGGACGGTACTTTGCTGAAATAAGAAACCTATTGTTGTCAGTCGTTTTTTTCGTCACTTGTAGCTAACGATTGATTGTAGCTATGTCAATCAAAAAACTTGTTCAACTGCATATGACGTAGCCTGGACAAAGTTCAGTCATTGCCTGAGGGGTCAAGAACTTTGACTCTAGGCAAAAGAACATTTCAGCACATTTTGAGAGACTATGCCATAGAAAGGAGGACAGTAACTGAGTCTACATCATAATCGACTTCACAGAGACAGAAGTTGTCATCTGTTCTTGAATATGCATAGATGTGTGGAACGATGCTGTGATATCTCTTAAAAATGATAATGTGTGCCCTTTCCGAAATATTTGGACAACCGTCGTTGTTTCCCATCATATGTAGATTAAATATCTCATTGAAAGATCAATAAACTTACAAAAGTTGCAGAGTTATATAGTTATGATATGCTGAACGGGTGCTTCTTAGATCATTGGTGTTCTTTCTCTTTTTGTGTGATTTTGCTCCTAAACATGTTTCATTGAACTCACGTATCTTCCTGCCTGTCCTTGTATATGTGTATCATTTCAAATTATCTTGGTCATATCTGTATGAAACCCGCTCTTAGAAAAAGATCCAGTGTACCTTATTTTATTTTCACCATAAATGCATCACAATGAATAAAGCACACACTAACATGGCTATCAGCAGCACATACTGACCTTTGAAATAACGGAATATAGAAGTGCAGAACTTCCCATGCTACATGCTTACACCAAGGAAAGAAACGTCCTCTTCGATTGCATGCAAGATATGTTTCCCAATTTCCGTTATATAATTAGTAAGCAAAAATTCATATTATTTATGCAACTAGATCAATCCTGTATTATTGATTACATTTTCCCTTATGTTTACAACTGTATTAAGAAGCGAGAAGAAGTTGAACCTGTACATACTAGCACATAGTAGTCTCTGTAGATGAAATTGTGCCTTATCGCTACGACCTGTACTTAGCTTGTTGGAGCATAAATGTACAATAAAGGTCTTTCATTCATTATATCCTGTAGTGTTCTTCTAACATGTCTACCACCATATTCAAACCATATGATATGATACATGCTGCACGCTCCAAGCGTTTTTATATCATGAACAGATTACAAGTTTTTTTCCGTACCACTTAGAATGCTAAAAAATCTCTCCCTTTATATGAGATAAAAGTCTCTAATATACTGTCCACAGACATAATGTTACTTTCTACATTATGTTCGCAACTGCCGTATATACATACAGTGTAGTCTTTTTCACCAAAATGACTAAATGTTTCCTTAATACATCTCTGCACTCTAATCCACAACTTCTGACACACCTACATACATCTTGACTTCTACAAAATTATACATACAGCGTAGTTAAGTTAAAGTATCATGATTCTATCATGTGGCACGGCTGAATATATTGCTGAACTACTGAAGCTTCCAAGACATCTGACCGTACAAATAGTAAATTCCCTTGTTTTGTTTTCATTTCAACACCTTCCCATCTGTAACTTTTCCCAATCTATTTATGTATAAACGTGAAATTCACTAGAATGCTAACGTTACAGGTCAGCGCTACACGTTACAAATCAACACAACATTAAATGTTACTTCTGCCTCAATTACATGTGTCCACCATAAAGAATAACGCGTATTTCCATTTATACTTCGTTGGGAAGAGTAATGCGGAAAACAAAACAAAACAAAGAATAGATGTTTTTGCATACACTTTTGAAGTTGTGTATGCAAGGGATGGGTATAATTTTAGAATGAGCTGA